>NC_072779.1:31556472-31721472 GCF_022539595.1 Amphiprion ocellaris | reverse complement strand
ATATTAATGAGTAGTTGCTGTGAACTGAAGTAATTAAAGTGACTTCCACAATTTTATTTTATTTTATTTTTATTAGTTGTCTTCATTCATGTTTATTAGACGTATTGATTCATCCTGTATTAGTCTGCTTTAAATTCATTGAATTGTTTTCTCATTTTCTTTATCAGCACTAATTAGTGAAACAATATATTAGAATGTAATGCAACTAATATAATAAACAGAAGAAATAATGAATTTTGAATAATTTGGTTGTATTAGATACTTAATAAATGACATAATGCAGAATGTATATATATGTGTGTGTGTGTATTTTTATTTAAATATAATAATGTCAGTAACTGTGAATGGTGAAAGCAGCAGAGATGCTCCTGTTGTTTCTCATCTTTTTCTTCCCTCCTGTTCTGCAGAGACGCTGCGTGTTTGCTGCTGCAGAAATCCGACAATTTTCCAGAGTTAAACACAACACAACCGCAGGCGAGTATTCCGTCCCTTCACAATAAAACAACAAAAACGATGATCGAAATCACAAAGATGTTTGTTTCTTCTTCTTTTTAAAATTAATCTGCTGAAGGATTTATTTATTCATTTTTAATTGACCTTAAAAATAAGGCCGTCCAATATTATATGAAATACTAATTTATCAGGCTAATTTAAACATTAAGGTCAAAACTCTCCATTTTACATGATGAAAATTTACGTCATTAATTTAAACATTGCACTTAAAATCCGACAAAATTATAATATGTTATTTTATGTGTATTATCAACTTACATGACTAAATAAAATATTCAGTTTAAGACCATACAATTTTATTGATTTAATTTTTTAATCATACACTCTTACCCGGCTAATTTTATTAAGGTTAAAACCCTACAATAGTATTTCTTATAGTCATTTTCCCAATTAATTTGAGCATTAGGGTTAAAACCCAGCATTATTAACTATGATCAAATTTAAACAGCAAGTTTGAATATTAAGGTTTAGACCATACAATAATATATAAATGTAAATTTGACTATTATTGAGACACGATTATTTATTGCATTCATTTATCTGACTAATTTTAACATTGATAGGACCCTATAGTGTTTTAGGAAATACAAATTTCTCAGAATTAATTAAATCTAAAGGTTAAAACCCTACAATAATATTGATAATTTTAATTTACCTTCAGAATTTATATATTAAATTTGAGTCCTTATACATATGTTTAATACAAATTCACCTCAGTGATACCCAGCAAAATTACATCGACTATAAATTCATCTGACTAATTTAAATGTCAAGGTTTAGACATTAGAATATGATATATATATATATATATATATATATATATATATATATATATATATATATAAAGGGACGCACAGTGGCGTAGTGGTTAGCACTTTCGCGCTTGCAGCGAGAAGATCCCTGGTTCGCGTCCCGGCTTTCCCGGGATCTTTCTGCATGGAGTTTGCATGTTCTCCCTGTGCATGCGTGGGTTTTCTCCGGGTACTCCGGCTTCCTCCCACAGTCCAAAAATATGCTGAGGTTAATTGATCATTCTAAATTGCCCGTAGGTGTGAATGTGAGAGTGATTGTTTGTCTCTGTATGTAGCCCTGTGACAGACTGGTGACCTGTCTAGGGTGTCCCCTGCCTTCACCTGAGTCAGCTGGGATAGACTCCAGCCCCCCATGACCCTAGTGAGGATTAAGTGGTGTGTAGATAATGGATGGATGGATATATATATATATATATATATATATATATATATATATATATATATATATATATATATATATATATATATATATATATATATATATATATATATATATATATATATATATATATATTAAAAAATCAGGTTTACCTGATTAGATTTAACTAGGGCTGGGACGTTAACGCGTTAATTTGACCTAGTTACCGCGAAAATAACGCGTTTAAAATAATAACGCAATTAATTGCAGCCTCCTCAGTTCCCTCATTTCTGGCACACAGGTAACGCTGATGAACACTCCAGCCCAGTAGGTGGCGGTAATGAACCTAAAGTCTGTTTGTAGCCATGAAGAAGAAGCACAGGAAGCACTGAGTGAAGTCAGGCTCTGGTGAACAGTGAAGGAAGACGAGATTGAGCTTGTTGGGCAGAAGGTTTCCTTTTAAAAATCTTCCTGATGGCAGCTTGGATAAAAGCCTGGTTGTGTGTAAATTGTACAACAAAGAGTTTTCTGATCACTGCATCACTTCAAGCCGACGGTATCACCTCAATGTAAAACATGTTGCTGTTAGCACCAGAGCTAACGTTAGCTACGAGTCATGCTAACGGCTAACGGTGTAGCCATCCCATAATAGACCACTTTTCTAGACAGTGATTGAGTTTACAGAAAGTCTTAAAATGTTGAATAAAATCGCTATGATTGCACTTAGATTTGCAGTAATCTGTGAATGTAGCAGACAGATGAAAAATGCAGATAAATAGAAATGAAACATTTTTGTGGTTTAAGTTTTTACTCCGTTGAGGCTCTGCCTCCTTGGAGGAGGAATAACCTGAACAACAAAAATATCTCTTTTAATAACTTAATTATAAACTTTTTGTTTATAAAAAAATTACATAAATAAAAATTGATATTCCTATAAAAAGAACCATCAAAATTCCACCATTTATCAGACCCAGAAAAGATGAAAATGGAATGAATCTCTGGATTTTCAACTTTCTGAAGCTCCTTGAACTACTTATGCTGATTTTATGTGCCATACAGTGGAAAAAACAACTAAATTCAGGCTTTAAGTCATCAAAATCACTTTTTTCTATGTGTCCCATTTTCCTTTTTTAAAATAAATTTTAAATTATAAACACGTATATGTCTATTCATTGATTCAACTGTCAACCACAATTATATTTGAATTGAAAAACTTCACTTATTGTGTCAAATATTGCTATTTGACAGAACTGCAATTAATTGCGATTAATTAATTACAAAGCCTGTAATTAATTTAATCGCATCCCACCACTAATATATATATATATATATATATATATATATATATATATATATATATATATATATATATATATATATGTATATATATATATATATATATATATATATACACACACACACACATACATACATGAATAAATAAGCACAAAGAAATACATGCATATATGAATAAATAAACAAATAATTACATAAATACATTCATAAATTAATAAATATATACATGCATACGTACATGGATAAATAAATAAATACATATGTATGTACTTACATAAATGAAAAAATAAGTAAGTAAATAAATGCATAATATATACGTAAATACATATGCACATACATGCATGAATAAGGAAATATGTTTTTTATATTGTCATGCATAAGATATGATGTATTATTTATTGTATGGCTTTATATATATATATATATTTTTTTTTTGTAATTTAAATGAACAGTAAAGTGAACTCAGTGAGGTCATATTACAGAGAAAATGTTAAAATATTTGGCTATTTATTTAATAATATTACACTCAGTATTTTATTTGGGGAGCAAACAATAATACCGATTCATTATTGGTATTCTTTTGTTTGTATGAAATTCTTGCACAGTGAGCTTTTATTTTGAAAATCTCCCCGGAGCCTCGCCGCGCGCTTGACGCTTCGTGCCGCAGCGGCAGCAGCAGCGGCAGCGCGGTGACACCGACACACGGACGGAAAGAGGCGGGAGGAGACGCAGCAGGACTCCCGGTCGGACCTCTTCTCCAAATGCCACCGGACACCGACGGAGGCCTCGGACCGGACGGACGGACAGCGGGACCGCGACGCACGGGGCTCACCGGGAACATGGCGGCGGAGACGACGAGCTGCTCGGAGCGTCGATAAATCAGCGGAACGACGCGGCCGGCGGCGGCGGCGGAGCATCACTTAGAGCAGGTCAGCGAAAAACACCGCAACACCCCCGATCAGCGCGGATCGATCCACATATCGATGTGTATCAATAGCTACTAATCATGTTTATGTGCTGGTTGCTTCTGTGGCCCGTTTTACAGATTTTATAATAAATATTAGCTCCTGTTTTCAAAATAATGGCATCAAATCACGACCACAGACACTGTCGAAAATAAACCGTTATTAATTTTTTTTTAAATTACCCAGTTCTTTTGTTAAATTACAAATATCATCTAGTAAAATAACAGAAAAAAACCATGTTAAATGTAAAAAACAAATAAATAAATTAGTAAAGACCAAGCCAGAATTGTAAATAATGCTCACATTTTTATTATCATTTTAAGTAATTTTTTTATGATAATTAATTTGTGATTGTAGAATGACATCCTTTTACTATCTACATCAGCAAACACTGTCATAATATTGCAGATATTTTTACTGTTATTTAAAAAAATTTATTTTAAAAACTGGACAATGAAAAAAATCTTTAAATGTTAGTTTTTATGGTCTCTTATGTTCTTTTTTAATATAAAATGATGCTTTTATCTGCAGGTTTTTAACCAATTTTCTTACTGTCATTCAACTGTTTCACAGTTTTTCCCTGTTTTGTTAAATCACAGATTATATCTGGTGAAATGACAGATAATATTAATTTATATGTTGACTGTACAAAAAACAGAACAAAACTGTGTCATCCACATCAAAAAATCTTTATTTTTTTTAACAAATAGTTAATTCTGTTACAACATTTTACCTTAAAACGACACAGTTTAATTGGAATTAAATTGGCTAAAAATGTTATTATTTCACACATATTTGCTCTTATTTGATAGAAAGCATGTATATAAGGAGTGAAAATAGCAACAAAAAAATACTATTTTACAGTTTCCCCAGTTTTCTTAAATTACACAGAATATTTAGTAAAATCCCAGAAAAGAGTACTGACTTACATTTTTACTGTGAAAAACAGAAACAGATCCAAACTGTGACACAAAATGAAGTTTTTCACTGCAAGTTTTTGTCCAATTCATTATTATTCCACCCTTTTTTCCTTGTTATGTTAAATAATAGATATCTTGTGAAATCACAGAAGAAAATTATTAATTTGCATGTTAACTGTAAAAACAAACAGACCAAAACTGTAAGTAATGTTCACATCAAAAATATGTATTTTTACAAATATTAATCCATTCTTGTACATTTAACCATAAAACTATACGGTTGTAACTGTATTAAAATTATCAAAAATCGAATTATTTTGCAAATATTTGCTGTTATTTTGGGAGAAAAATTATGAATATTAAGAACTGAAATTGGTTAAAAAAAAACACAATTCCTATAATTTTAGAATTTTTATTTTTAGTGTTAATCATATCAATTATTAATTTACATGTTAACTGTAAAAACAAAACAAACCGAAACTAATAAAAAAGAAAATCTGTATTTTTTACAAATAATATTTCTTTAAATCAGAAAATCAGCTAAAAAATGTATTATTTTACAGATATTTTCTGCTGTTTGACAGAAAAATCATGAATATTAAGCACTGAAAATCGTTTTAAAAATTTTTTAAAATATTTCCTGTTATTTTACAGTTTTCCTTGTATTTGTTAAATTACAGATAAAATCCAGTAAAATCACAGATTTTTTTTTTTTTACTAATTTCCATGTTAACTGTAGATATTAAACCAACCAAAATTGTATTAAAAAAAAAAAGAAAATCTGTATTTTTACAAATAGTCATTGTTTTATTTTAACTACGCATTTTTTACTGTAATTAAATCAGCTAATTAGATATTTACTGTTATTTGACAGAAAAATAATGAATATTAAGGACTGAATTAAAAAAAAACAGCAACAACAATATTTCCTGTTATTTTACAATTTTTCCCAGTTTTATTAAATTACAGATAATATCCAGTAAAATCACAGAAAAAAATGATTAATTTCCATATTAACTATAAAAACAAAACCAACCAAAACTGTTATTAATTTCTGATTCTTTTAGAAAACTACAATATTTTTACTGTAAATAAGCAGCTAAAAATTAGATTGTTTTACAGATATTTGCTGTTATTTGATTGATAAATCATGAATATTAAGGACTGAAAATGGTAAATGGTTGCTTTACAGCTTCTTATTATTTTAATTTGCATGTTTACTGTAAAAACAAAACAAAAAAGGCAGATCCAAGCTGTGTTTTAACTCCCTTCACATGTTAATGTTCATGGCCTTGGTATTCGTCTCCTCAGTTTCGATGTTTGTTTGTGTGCAGGAGGCCACAGTGTTTTTATTTTCATGTTTGTATCTGCAGAGGCGATGAGGGGAAGCCTGAAGACAGCAGCCGGTTTCTAAGCAACAACGACGCTGGTAAACACCATGGCCTACAAGGTAACGTCCTCAGCCTGCTAAAATCTTCACAGGTGTGTGTTTTGTGTTCGGTAGCAGCTGCTGTCGGTGTTGTGATGCTCTCGGCTCGCACAGGTTCCACCCGCTGAAAGCAAAGCTGCCAAACGCTGGAGCTGCAGCATCAAACATTCAGCCGTAAAAACAGAAAACACACGTTTGTTTACTGCAGCCGACAGCAGAAAAACATCTCACTCAGAGCTCTGACAGTTGTTCATGGCTGTCGTCCAAAGGTGGCTCAAATTTTAATCAGTTTCCAAGAAAATCAGCAGAAGAAAATGCAAATTAAACCTCTGAATTTGAGGATTTTTTTTGTTTTTCTTTCAATATAAAATCCTGCACTGCTATCGAAACAGAACAACAGGATGAAGGAGAGAGAAGTCATGTCATAAATCAAACAAAACACACAACAAAAGAGGACATTCTTTGATTTTTTTTTACTAAGATTGAAATAAATTAAAATCAGCATGCCCTACAGGTGTTAAAAAGACGTGAGAAAACATGAGGCTCTCAATTTGTGTCTATATTTATCGTCTCTGCTCTGTGTAAACACTGGCTGCAGTTCATTCGAAAAGTCGCTGAATTTCTGTCATGTGACTGTTGGTCTCAGCTGAGTCACTGATGGCTTCATGGTTACATCCTGGAACGCAGAATTTTTAGTTTTTTATAGAATATATTTAAAACAAGCATTTTATTTTTGGCAAATTTTTAAATCAGACAAGTGATTTTCATTCATTTTCATGATTCTGACATTAATCGCACATAATTAGTTCAAGGACCATCGGAAAGTTGAAAATCTGATGGTCTGTTCTGTTTTCTGGCTGATAAATGGTTTAGATTTTTCTTTTTGTTGCTGTTTTTTAAGAGAACACACCTTTCAAAGCGACTGGCATGTTTAAAGTTCAGATTAACTGCCAGGACTTGTTTGTGTATTTGTCTGAGACACACTTAAAATTCCATAAGTCATTAAAATAAGTTGCATTTTTAGTGTTACCAACACCAGAAAAATAATGGTGGCTCCACGCACGAACGATATTTTACTCTTCAGATTTTTAATTTGTTTCTGTCTTGTTCTGTGTGAACACTGCCTGCCGTTCATCCGAAAAGTCGCTGAATTTTTGTCATGTGACTGTTGGTCTCAGCTGATTCAATGATGACTTGATGGTTACATCGTGGAATGCAGAATTTTTTGTTTTTTATCGAATCTGTTTTGAATAAACATTTTATTTTTGGCAATTTTTTAAAATTAGACAAACCATCACCTTTGGCTTCTCAGTTGCTCTAGAAGCCTTTTTTTTTTTTTTTGTTTTACAAATTGTTTGAGAAAATTGTTTGTTTTTTCTGGATGTCTAAATGAGACAAATAATAAAAAAATTTAGATGAAATATCACAATTTTCAGCTCAGAAAAAGGCACTTGCTGTTATTTGAGAGAAACAATATCAATATTAATATGTTTTTTTTAATGACAGATAATATTTAATAAAATAAAAATCTGGATTTAGATGTTAACTGCAAAACAAAAAACAAAAAAAAACTGAACAAAACTATAAATATTATCCACATTAACTAACAGTATTTTATAGTTTTTCCCTGTTTTGCTAAATTGAAAAAAGTAAAATTTCAAAGGAAAAATGTATTAATTTACATGGTAACTGTAAAAAAAACTAATTCATTAATTATTATTAATTATTTATTAATTTATTATTGTATTTTACATTTTTAATTTTTAATGTGATCATAGAGTTACACTGAAATCGGCTAGAAATATCATTATTTTATAAAATTGTTTTACAGATATTTAGCAGTATTTGCACCATTTTTACAGTTTGCGAATTTTATAGTATTCCACCATTTTTGATGTATTTCTTCTGGCGTCTTTGCTGCCAGATTTGTGCCGTTTTTTAAAATTTATTTACAGTGTGTTGATTTAGAATTCATCTGGGTCAATAATTCCACCAGGGCTGTTTAATCCAGGACGGCTGCATTCGCTGCGTCAAACAGCTGCATCGGTGCCGTCGTTCGTAAAGACAAGAACCGCTGCAGAATGACGAGTGTCGCGCAGCAGCCGACCAATCAGCATCTCGCCTGCCGACACACACACAACCACACCACGGATTAAAACACACACACACACTGCAGCAGCAAACACACTCCTACCTTTTAATCACCAGCAGTTTATGACTCCATAAGTCCTCTGCCTGAAGATAAAACACCATCTCTGTGAGAACCGGCTTCAGTTTCAGTCCAGTTCTGCGTGCGTGTTGCATGAAAATGGAAATATTTAAACACATTTTAAGACATTCTATAATTAGACGATAAGACAAATGTAGGAAATATATATAAACATGTAGTATAAACACTAAATAAAGAGATACATCGATCATATCCATGTAACGTTGCACATATCTCACCCTGATATTGCACCAGATTGTCAACTATAATCGATAGCGACAGGAAATATGGTAAATATTATTAATTTGTGCACATTTACTGCCCTTAAGGATAAAAAAAAACACACCTGTAAAGCGTAAATAATTAAATTTTAGTGTGAAGTTTTAGTTTAAGGTTAGTTTAAGGTGTGTGTGTGTGTGCGTGCGTGCGTGTGTGTGTACGAAGGCAGAGGATTTAGTGTGTCATCTCTAAGCAGATGCCGACCGACATGTCATCTGTCTCTGCAGTTTGATCTGCAGGCCTCACATTCATTCACTCACTCATCAATAGTCTGTTTATACGTCACCTTGTCCCACACAGAGGTCATTCACACTAGTTTTACTGGCAAAAGCACATAAAATAAAAAAGAATATAAAACATAAACTGCAGTAAAATTATATTAATTCAGTTAGATACGTTTAAAAAATATTACACACAAACACATTGACGAAAACAGCAGAAATACACAGAAAAAATTAAAAATTATAGACACTACCACCATGTTTCACATCATGATGCTGCCACCACCATGCTTCACATCATGATGCTACCACCACCATGCTTCACATCATGATACTGCCACCACCATGCTTCACAATGGTAATGGTGCATTTGCAATGATGTACCAAACATATCATCTAAAACTTTAATTTAGGTCTCATCAGACCAAAGAACCTTCTTCCAGTTCACTTCAGAGTCTCCACGTCTTCTGATGAACTCTAGTTGAGTTTTTTTAACAGAGTCTTTCTCTTTGTCTCCCATAAAGTTTTGACTGGTGGAGTAGCTGCTGAAGCTTGCATCTCCTGCAGAGGAGTCATAGGTGTCTTGGTGGCCTCCCTCACTAGTCTCTTTCTTGCTTGGAGGAAGACCTGCTCGATGCAGATTTCCTCATGTTCCATATTCTTTCTATTTCTAAATGATGATTAAACTGGACTCCAAAAGATATTCGGTTAGGATTTTTTCTTGTGTCCATCAGCTGACTTTTGCTTTTCAACAACCTTTTCTGAGAGTTTCTTGGAGTGTTCTTTAGTCTTCATGGTGTAGTTCTGTCCAGGGTAACGGATCCACCAGAGGATGGACCTTCCAGATACAGGAGTCTTTATACTACAATCACTGACCTCAGATGATCTTTATGTTGTTAACTGTGAGACTTATATCACTAATTATTGGTACATCTGTTGAATTAATTGAGTCACTTCAAAGGAGGTGGATACTTATCCAGTCACTTATTTACATTTTATATTTTCAATCATTTGACATTGCTTTGTAGAACCCTTTTTACCGGCGCTGTAACTCGTCCCAGATTATTCGGCTGCACTACCTACGATAACGGAGAAAAACAAGGACCGTCACATTTCAGAGGCTTGGCATCGGTTTCCAGAAATCCCCGCTGTGTTATTTAGATTTAATCGCCGTCTCCAGCCTTCTTCTGATGCTTATCCAGATCGGGGTCGTGGCAGCAGCAGCCTGAGGAAAGGAGCCCTTCTCTTTAGCTACTTTCTCCAGCTTCTCCTTTGGGATCTGAAGGTGTTTCCAGGCCAGATGGGATATATAATCCTTCCACCTTGTTCTGGTCCCTCCCGATGACTGGAATACCTCCACTGGGAGGACTGGTGCAGGGCTGTTTGTGTTCCTGTGAATCTTGTTGTCAGGGGGAAAGTGCCTCATCGTTGTTTCTCCCCTGGCAGCTCGGTCGAACCAGGAGGGCTGAAAAACCTCGATTTAATCAGCGAAACCTCTCCCAGAGCCATTAGGCAAAAAGGCCTCGACTCAGTCAGATCTTTGTCAGACGAATCAGTGCGCTTCTGCATTTTTTAAAATTTTATCTACTGCCCAGCATCACAAAGTACAAATTTGTCTCCAGACGCTTCACAGTTTATACATAAAACACCGTACATGTTTGAAACTCCCCCAAGCAAACCCTGAACCCTCTGAACCCCAGGAGTTCTCTGGGTGTTTCTTGCTTCCGTCACATTTTTCATCACTGTTTGCTCATTTTTTACTGCAATATAAAGTCTGGCACCTCTAAGGAGACAGAAAACACAGGAATGTAATTTCTGCAGTGTAACAAAGTTCTAAAAATTGACTTTCTGTGAATATTTATTTTGCTTAAATTGAAAAAATCTTAAATTAATATGTGCAACAGCAAAAAAACATACATACGCTGCTCAGTGTGAACACAGCCTGGACTTTAGCCGAATAATCCCCAGAATATTTGTCACATCACTGCTATTAGTAGCTAAATCAGTCATTGCTTTTCAGGTGCACCGAGAAACATAGTCTTTCTTTTTTTTTTCCAGATTTGCTTAGAACAAACAATTAGTTTTTGACGAAATAATAAATGGGATATGTAGAATAAAGTGATTTTAATGAAATGACATCATGTTAATCTTGGATTTGGTTAAGTTTTTCAATGTAATGGCAAGTCACAGATGATGAGTTCAAGGACCGTCATAAAGCTGAAAATCCCATGATTTGTTTTTGCAGTTTGTGGCTCTGATAAATGCTGTAATTTTGGCAGTTTCGTTAAAGCAAAGCCACTAGCATGTTAAACATGGAAAAAATGAAGGAAAACCGCCTGACGTCTTGCCATGGAGCCCCTAAGGAACAAATACAACCGTTTTTCTGCAGTTTTAGCAGCCATAAAGAGAACATACTTCATGAGTATTTGGGCGAAATGGTAAAATAACCACAAATTATTGCAACATAAATACTGTTCTTTGCGTTGTTTGTAAAGCATTGTTCGCCCTGCATCAGATGATTTCGAGGCTGCATACTTGTCGAGTACCTGCTGCAGGAATCGCTGAGTCATGTTAGCCCACCTTCCTGCCTGCAGGGATTTACTTTGGCTTGGTGATTACATTTCATTGTATCACTGCTGGTTTTGTGAGGCTGAAACTCACTCTTGAGCACCACTGGCTCAGCCACAGGGCTCAGCAGGGTGCTAAAATGATGTGGTTGGTGTGTTGGTCATTTTACAGCAAAGTTATCTGTGAATATTCATGTTAATATTGCAGGATTTTGTGGTGGCTGTTGTTATCTGTTTCTTCGCAAATTTGAAGGATGTAAACAGGAAGTGGAATCAGTGAGCTGCACTGTGATCCTCAGTTTTTGCCGAGTGATTTTGTTTGTAATTAATCCATGGATGTTGTCAGGAGAATTTTCTTAAAGGTGCACAGAGTCACTCAAGTCAAAGCAGAGTTTCTTTCATTCTTGCAGCAAGGAGACAAGTCTCACACAGAGGTACAGAGTTGTCTGAACATCAGATTTTAAAGTACACATTTTTATACAAATTATTTATATTTATTCATTTTCATTCTTCATTCTTGTATATATTGTAAATATTATTGTTATTAGGATTATTATTATTGTACATATGGTAAGTGCTGCTTTGAAAGATGTTGCTGCTGTAACACTGGAAATTTCCCCAGACGTGGGGAGCAATAAAGGTTTGTCTTATCTTATCTTATCTTATCTTATCTTATCTTATCTTATCTTATCTTATCTTATCTTATCTTATCTTACCTTACCTTATCTTATCTTATCTTATCTTATCTTATCTTATCTTATCTTATCTTATCTTATCTTATCTTATCTTATCTTATCTTATCTTATCTTATCTTATCTTATCTTATCTTATCTTATAATCTCAGTGCGTGATCAACTCATGCTTCGCCTGATAGCAGACAGTCTGACTCAGCAGCTTTTGAGCACTTCTGTTTCTGCTTATCAGTATAACAAATCACATTTTTCTAACAGATGTACACATAACTGTCACTGGATTACTGTGATGCTGAAGAAAACCTAAAAACATGACAATTCTCAGGCAGTTGTCTTTGTCCTTGGATGTCTCAGAGTATTAATGAACCGCTAATACATCAGTACCATTCTTTTACCGCTCTTTTTGTTGCTTGTTGTCTCCTCCTCATTAAGTTTTCATGTTGATTCCTGTTACGTGAGAATAAGGAAACTGGAGCCAAAGACAAGCACACAACAGTCAGGCAGGTTCGATGCACAACTTTAATACCACTAACAAAGCAGCAAAACAAAGGCTTGCAGAGTCGCAAACAACAGTCGTCTGGAGTTCTGGAAAAAACCCAAATTCAAGTCCAACAGAAGATATCCAACTCAGGAACAAACAAGTAGGAACACAAGAGCGCGAGAAGAGACGCAGGATACACAAGATTGTCAACAGGTGGGTGAACAAACAGGAAAGGAGTGGAAAAGAATAAGGAAGACACAAAACTACACGCAGTTAATTATGTCTGAAACATGAAACTGATGAGGGCAGGGCAGGCAATCAAAACAAAAGAAGGAGAAAACACAAAAGTAGGAAGAAAAAACAGAGGAGACACATGAGGAAAGGGTCTTTAGCTAATATATTAAATAAACTGAGGTGGTGAACGTGATACTGATGGCCAGACTGATGTTTCTTGGGCTTGATGTTACCAAGGAGGACTGATTCAAGAACACTGGTGTCAGGAGTTGACTCTGACTCAGGAACAGGGTTGATGTCAGGTAACTCAGTTTCAGGCACAGGGGCTACGTCTGTGAACTGTGACTCAGGAACAGGGACGACAACTCAGAAATTTGACTCTGGAGTAGAGGCAACATCAGGCAACTCAGTATCAGGAACGGGGTTGACATTAGACATCTCAGACTCTGGAACAGGGTTGACATCAAAGAACTTAGACTTTGGAACAGTTGCAACGTCTGGGAATTCTGACTCAGAAACTTGGGTTACTCAGACTCTGGAACTAAGACGACATTAGGCAACTATGACTCAGGAGCAGGGGTGTCAGGTAAGTCAGTCTCCAGAAAAGCAAACGTCAGGCAATTCCGATTCTGGAACAGGGGCGACATCTCAAAACTCTGATTTGGGAATAGGGGCAACATCAAGCAACTCTGACTCAGAAAAAAGGGTGGCGTCATCCAACTCAGTTTCAGGAACAGGGTTGGCATCGAGCAACTTAGACTCTGGAACTAAGGTGACATCAGACAACTATGACTCAGGAGAAGGGGTGACATCAGACAACTCAGTCTCCAGAATAGTTAACATCAGACCACTCAGACTCTGAAACAGGGGCAACATTGGGTTGCTCTGACTCTGGAACAGGGGCGACATTGGGTTGCTCTGACTCTGGAACAGGGGCGACATTGGGTTGCTCTGACTCTGGAACAGGGGCGACATTGGGTTGCTTTGACTCTGGAACAGGGGCGACATTGGGTTGCTCTGACTCTGGAACAGGGGCGACATTGGGTTGCTCTGACTCTGGAACAGGGACGACATTGGGTTGCTCTGACTCTGGAACAGGGGCGACATTGGGTTGCTCTGACTCTGGAACAGGGACGACATTGGGTTGCTCTGACTCTGGAATAGGGGGGACATTGGGTTGCTGTGACTCTGGAACAGGGCGATGTCGGGTTATTGTGACTCAGGCTCAATGATGATGTCAGACAACTCAGAATCTGGAACAGGAGCGATGTCTGTGACATCTGACTGAGAAATTTGGGGCTTCTTTGGGCCACTTTGACTCCAGAACAATTGCATGACATCAGGCAACTCAGTCTCAGAACTTCAGCAGCATTGGGTGAGTCTGACTCTCAAAGGGAGACTGACAGAAACAGGGGATGTCCTTCTGCCATACCAGTTACTGTATTATTAATCAATTATTAATTATTAACAGCAGTTACTCAAGTAACTCTTAATCATTTGTCTAAAACAGGGGTGTCAAACATGGGGCCCGCGGGCCAAAACCAGCTCACCAGAGGGTCCAATCTGGCCCATGGAACGACTTTGTAAAGTGTAAAAATCACAGAGAAGACATTAACTGCAAATTGTGAATTTGTAAAACTATAAATTTAAAATAATTTCTCGACCATGACAAGTTGTTTTGATCATAAAGTAAAATACTAGATTGATCATTGTTCTTTTGTCATTTTGTATCTCATTTTTGTAATATTTTGTCTTGTTTTTGTTGTTTTTTGTCAATATGTGTCTGACTTTTTTGTTTTGTTTCCTTTTTGTCTCGCTTGTGTTTTCTCTTATTTCTGTCATTTTGTGTTTTGCTTTATTCGTTTTTTTGTGCATCCTTTTTGTCGTTTTGTGTTTTTTTGTCTCGCTTGTGTTTTTTGTCTATTTTTTTGTCGATTTGTTTCTCGTTTTTGTCATTTTTCGTCTCATTTGTGTCATTTATATAATTTTTTGTCTCGTTTTGTCATTTGTCCATTTTTTTGTCACTTTCTAACTTTTTGTCAAATTTTTTGTCTCCTGTTTTGTTTTGTTTCATGTCGTTTGTCTCATTTTTGGTCATTTTGTTTCTCGCTTTTGTCATTTTGTGTCTCGTTTTTTTCATTTTGCATCTCATTTTTAAAATATTTTGTCTTGTATTCAGTTCCAGACACCTGTGACTAAACGTTTTGAGTTTAAATGTTTTGAGTTTGACACCCCTGGTCTAAAAGATCCGTGCAGCAGTAAGGCTGTTTATTATGTGCTTTTGTGTTTGATCTTAAGCATTCCCTGTGCTGCTGTTTCAGACCTCTAATATTCATAAATTGGTTCATATTTTTACACACATCTTTCATTTTCTGCTGCTTGTCTCTGTCCAGGTCTTGTTTAATAATTAATGGATGACATTAGTAAGATTAATTGCTATGATCTGCTGGGCTGTGCAGACTAGATGAGGTAATGTGAGGCCTCTTCATTCCCCTCCACCTTTTCTTTGAAACAGGAGTTAAGTTTTATTCTGCGTGCAAATAAAAGGCTCCACAGAAGCCACATTATTATTTACAGCGCCTCGCTTCCCTAAACTCATTTGCTGCTGTTGAATGTGACGGATAGTCGGGTCGAATGCAGGCGACACAGATGCATTGTGGGATAAAGAGAGAACACCGATGCATTCTTGGCTTCCTTCCTCCGTCTCTCTCTGTTTCATTCTCTGCAGGCCTCTCTCGTCCTGATTCTCCTCCTCCATCTGTCCTCTCATGAATCGAGCCATCTTCCTCCTCCTCCTCCTCCTTTTCCTCGCTGCTCTTTCTCCCTGATTTCACCCATCGCCCGGGGCGCTGATGGCATCCACCCGCACCCTCATTCCCCTTTGTGCTTCCACTCTCTGTGTTCAAAGTACGAGAAGCCGGGTTTCACTTTAAACTGCTGTTTTCTTTGGTTTGCGTTTGAATCAAGTGACCATCGTTGTTGCAAAAGCAGAACACGGTATCCGGCCGTGCAAATAGTGTCCGTCTTCTGCTCTGTGGATTTGGAATGTGGAGCATCTCAAATGTCATGGAAATAATTAACTGGCATTTAAACGGACAGTAGAAAGTAGATTCATCAACCGAAAGGAGCAAAGTGAATGTAAACGAACAGAAGGGAAAATGGAAATGTGGAAAAGGAGTTTGTTTGTAAATGCCTGATATAAACATGAACCCGGAATTAAATTTTTAATTTAGTTCTAAAATTGCATTTTGCAGTAGGTTTTTAAATTCCACCATTCATCGAAGTATTAAGTGGTTTAATTTGACCTATTTATTCCCTATTACTTTCTTTTTGCTGCTTATTTAAATCTGAATTAATAAAATACTCAGTCATTTGGTTTATGTATTTTTGGACTAATCCATTTATTATTTTCTTGCCTACTGTTGACTTTTTCAATAAAAAGTGAAACCCTAAACAGAGATATTGCAACACTCATCTGAATATTTTTCTAAAGCTCTCTGCATTGATAAATGTTACAATAGGAAGGTGCTAAAATACAGTTTTTTAAATTTTTGTTGTCACTCACAACAAATGTTAACATTTCTCTATATAAACGTTTCATTTCCACGCAAAAAACCCAAAACATTTGAATCATTTGAACACAAATAAGATTTTTTTTCATTCCCTTCCACTGTTGCTCATTGGGAATCCAAAGGTATCTTTAGATTGTTGGGTTTGCTGATCTCTGTTTATAATTCATAAAATCTGTGCCTTACTATGCTAAGCGCTGTGAGGTGACATATGTTATGAATCTGTGCTATATAAATGAAATTGAATTCAAATGAAATAAAAAGTTATTGTTGCAGTTGCAATCCTGCCCAACCCTGAAAGCAAACCATAACAATGTGACATCTTATTATTCCAGCTCTGTTAAAGGCTCTCAGACTTGCACAAAAACATAGCGTTGAAAAACGATTTTGAAAATGGTGGCAGACTTTAACTGGAGTTTTGTGTTTCCTCCCCTCAGCTGAGAATCTGAATCACTCCTATAGAGTCACCAGGAAAAAGTTTGATTACGGAGAGACGCTTCTTACAGCCGATTTAAATCCAAAACTCTGAACAGAGCCTGTTCCACAGCACCAGTTACCATGGAGATCTAGCACCACAGTGTCAGTAACCTTGGAGATCTAGCTCCACAGCATCAGTTACCATAGAGATCTAGCTCCACAGCATCAGTTACCATGGAGATCTAGCTCCACAGCACCAGTTTCCATGGTGATCTAGCTCCACAGCGTCAGTTACCATAGAGATCTAGCTCCACAGCATCAGTTACCATGGAGATCTAGCTCCACAGCATCAGTTACCATGGAGATCTAGCTCCACAGTGTCAGTTACCATGGTGATCTAGCTCCACAGCACCAGTTTCCATGGTGATCTAGCTCCACAGCGTCAGTTACCATAGAGATCTAGCTCCACAGCGTCAGTTACCATGGAGATCTAGCTCCACAGCATCAGTTACCATGGAGATCTAGCTCCACAGCATCAATTACCATGGAGATCTAGCTCCACAGCATCAGTTACCATGGAGATCTAGTTCCACAGCACCAGTTACCATGGAGATCTAGCTCCACAGCATCAGTTACCATGGAGATCTAGCCGGTTAAAAGACCTTCCTGACGCTGAAAACAACATACCTGCTACCTCTCTGATCTCGTTTCATATTTCAGCCCTCGGGTGTGTGATGTAATAAGAGCTGGATGGACTGAACGCTTCACTTCCTCCTGTGTTTGCTGCTGTTTCCTGTGCAGATCCCCGGGGCGGCGATGGACCGGGTCAGCCTGCTGTGGCGTCTGAGGCGTCGGGCTCGCCGTGGAGCGCTCTGCATGGCCTTCTTCTGCATCTCCATGGCGCTGCTGTACGCCCTCTGTGCTGAGAACAGCGTGCCCGTCACCGACGCCATCTTCGGCATCCGGGCTCGAACCCGAGCTCAACCTCGAGCACATTCAGTCATCAAGGTCTGTGGATGTTTCGCTGTTTGTTTGCTGTTGTAAAAAGAAATGAAATGGTCAAGTTCAGTTATAGTTAATGATTCATAGAGTTCTTATCGGACCAAAAGGTTTCTTCTGGCTGAGAAAAGACTGAGTTCAAAATCTATTTGGACTATTTCTATATTTATTTTGTATGATTAGGAAAAATTCAATGTCCTTGGGAGTCATTCTATCTTGGTGATTGATTATGTTCATTTTGTCGTCCTATTCTCTCAGATTAGTGTTAGTAAGGGGGAGTTTTTACTAAAAACTCCCCCTTTACTAATTTATAGGAAAAAAAGAAATGCTAGTCTGGTCATTCTAACTTGCTGTAAGTTCCGCTTTGTCTCCATCTCCATCTATTGGAGCTTGAAGACTTCCTTCCATCGCTCTGGTCTTCAGACTCTCGATGGGATTCAGGTCTGGACTCCAACACATTCGTCTTCTTTTCACCTTTTCTTTAGCTGCATGTTCCAGATCGTTGTTGGAAGGTCCAATGGTCCAAAAATCTCACTAGCATCTCCACTACAATGTTTTTCTGTATGTTTGTCATCGCTCTGAATAGTTGATAGTCGTCTTTCTTTGTCCCTCTGGTGCCCACAGGTGCTGAGAGGCGGAGCCAAGCCCATGTACATCGACCCTCAGAAGCTCCCAGGTGTCGTCCCAGGTGACCCTCACCGTCCAATCCCCGTCCTCTCCTCTCTGAACCACACCCACAACGGCGGGGAGTCGCCGTCGAAGCGGAGGTCGAAGGAGCGCGAGCCCTCCGGCTTCTTCTCTCGGCTGCTGCCACGGCCTTTTACACGAGCGCTGGAGACTCTGTTTGGAGGCCGGAGGAGGGGGGAGCTGAGCGGCAGGGGCGGGGACGCAGAGTTCTTCGGGCCTCACGGGCTTCTGGGGGAGGTGTGGGACGACGAGATGTCCAGCAGCATGCTGGGAAGCCGGCTGAGGAAGGTGGTACAGAACTACCAGGTGAGACAAACCTCAAAGCTTCACCTGAAGTTTGTCAACAAATGCAGCTCTGATGTTCAGTTACTGGGAAGGATGTGAAAGTCAAAGTTTAGTGCTAGCTCTTTGTGAGGTTTATGGAGCTGAAATGTGGAAAAAGTTTGATGCTCAGACTGTTGATGATGGTGGATCTTTGAGTCTAGGCAACATGGACACATGACACAGAGACAGATAGATTTTATTTTGCTATTATTCTTCCAGAGGATTGAACTTTGAAGCAAGTCTAATATTTTCAGGCTTTCTTTGTGTAAAAATTAAACCCCAGTCAGAGGTATCAGGTATCATGAAGGTTTTTATCAACTTTCTCCTCTCTGAGGTTTATAAGCCGCAAATATGTGAAGTTTTCATACAAAACTGTAGTTCTGTTTTCAATAGAATATGTTGAGCACAATGTGAAGATTAACCCTCCGAACCTTAAGCAGTTTTTGGGCGTTTTTTTGCATTTTTCCTCACTGACGTCTCATTTTTTACTACATTATAAAGTTCTGCACCTCTATGGAAACAAACAACCATGAAGATGGAGAGAAAACTCAGAAATATCTTCTGTGCAGAATGACGCACTTGGAATAATAAAATTTAAATCACAGTGTTAAAAATAGGTGGGGAAATTAGTGACTCCTCATACTGTAGATAATTCACTAGTTTAGTTTTTAATTTGTGTCCAAACTCGTCTTCTCTCTGTTCTGTGTAAACGCCGTCTGCAGTTCGTCTGAAAAAATCTGCTGAATTTTTATCAGGTGACTGTTGGTCTCAGCGGAGTCACTGATGACGTCATGGTTACGTCGTAGAACGCAGAATTTTTTGTTTCTTATAGAATCCATTTAGAACAAACATTTTATTTTTGGTGAACTTTTAAATGAGACACGGGATTTTAATGATTTATTATAATTCGGAGCTTTTCTGACAGCCAAAAAAATCACACATAATTAGTTCAAGGACCATCAGAAAGTTGAAAATCTGTTGGTTTGTTCTGTTTTTTACAGTTTCTGGCTCATAAATGGGGAAAATTTTCCTTTTTTTGTTGTTGTTTTAAGATACCGTACCTTTTAAAGCTCGTTAGCTGCCTGTACTTGTGTGTATAATTGTCTAAACTCATACTGTGCTGTTATGATTGTGATTTTCTTGCGTTTCCAGGCGATGAATAAATACGGAGTCCAGTTGTCGGGCCCCGGCGGGGTCTCCAGCCGGCCAAAGCTGAGCGGTCCCGAGCTTCTCTGCCAGCTCAAGGACAACGTGGAGGTGACGACTTTGACCTCCGACCTCCAGCCCTTCTCAGCGCTGCCCTGGGCCGCCCAGCTGCCGCCCAAGCCGCTGACCTCCGAGCTCGGACCGTACAAGAGCTGCGCCGTGGTGTCGTCGGCCGGGTCGCTGCGCTACTCCGGACTGGGCAAAGAGATCGGTGAGACATTTTCACATTTATGTTTAATCTTTAGATGGACACACTTGGTCCAAACTCACGTCACCTCCTTCTCGCCTGAACTCATCAAACACCATCATGGTTCTGACATTTCCAGATTCCAAACGATCTCCTGAAAGTAACTATGAAACAACGTCTCTCCTGCCACCATTTAATGATGACACATAAAAACATACAGTTGTGCGCCTAAGTTTACACACCCTGACAAAATTTGTGAAATATCGTCTGTTTTAGGCTCCAATATCACATCACAGCTATCCAGGATTCCCTCCATCGGCTCCCTGTCCGTTTTAGAACTGATTTTAACATTTTGCTGATCATTTTTGAAGCTTGCCAGCGTCTCGCCCCGAGCTACATGTGTGATCTGTTGACCCTTTATAAGCCTCATGTAGATCCCTTCTGGTAGTTCCAAAGCTGAGGCTTAAATCTAAGGGTGACTGAGCTTCCTCCATCAGCACCTCTCGACTTTGGAATGATCTGCCTGAGGAGGTGCAGAGTCAGTAACTTCTTTTAAATCACTTCAGAAAACCCACTTTTATGTGAAGTTTACTTTTAGCTTTAATTAATTTTCATGTGTACAACCATTTCATTTTACGTGACGTGACAAAAATACAGAACGGAGACGACGAGAGAGGAAAGTAAAATAAACTGGATGAATAAAATAATGCAGCACGGCTCAGAAACAGTGAACAGAGGAGCAAGTTGTTGGAAGATACATTCAGCATGGGGAAACATCTGTCTAGAGTTGACTCAAAACTGGACTAAAAATTGTCCAAAATGACTCAAAAACTGTTGTTTTGAACAAAATTTAATTCATTTTAATCTAATTTACATTAATTTAAGACAGTTTTCAGGTTGTTTTTGGATAATTCTTGAGTCAGTTTGGACATTTTTTGTTGCTTTGGAGAAATTTCTAGTTATTTTAGAGAAATTTCAAATAATTTTGGACTTTTTTAGACTGAGAGGAAATAAAACAAACTGAATATTTAGTGTTCTACACTGTATTGTGTCCTGTTTATTTTATATGTTCTCTCTTGTTTTATTTGAATTATTGCTGCCTAGTTCTTTGGTGTGATGTCGTATTTGCTGTTTTTAAATCATAATGACAAGTTGAATCACCTAAACAGCCCTGATCAAAAGTATGCAAACCCTTGAAGTTCTGTCACAAGCAGGTTTAAATGCCTGGTAAAGGTAACTGTCCTCACCTGTCACCTGTTTGCATGTAATTTGGGTCATTTCCTCGAGTGCTGCACCGACTTTGCTGCATTCTGAGCCATGAGGAAGGCAAAAGAACCGTCAAAGGACCTGCGAGAGAAGGTGGTTGAACTTTATTAAACAGGAAACTGATATAGAAAGATATCCAAACATTTGCCATTCAGTAGTCTTTAAACTCTGAAAAAGAAACAGAAAATCAGGGGTTCTGTTGATACCAAGCTGCGGTCAACAAATTCTCAGCCACAACTGACAGGAAAATTGTTCGGGATACAAAGAAAAACCCACGAATAGCTTCAGCTGACATGCAGACTTCTCTACAGGATAGAGGTGTGGCTATTTGAAGATGCATGATAAGGAGTCACTTGAATAAAAGATATCAAGGGGCTCATATGGTTAACAGTGTGGAAAGAGAATATATGACTATACAGACGTGGATTCAGTGTAAAATAGAGAATCTTAATAGTGTACAGCTGAGTCTCCTGTGTCTCTAGAAATATTTTAAATGAGTCAAATAAGAAGCAAATCCAAGATATTATGAAGGTAGTTAAAGTATTGACAATGTGCAGGAATGACCTTGTTTAAATCCTCCTCCAAAAGTAAGTTTTTGGTCGAGGATCTGCTCAGTTTCATCAGTCTGAAGCTTCTGTTCTGATGCTTTGACATATGTAGTGTGATTAGTTTGCCTGGACCAAGGAAGCTAGATTTTATTGCTTTTTTTTTAGATTTCTGATCCGGTTTCTGTTCACACATTTAGAAACAAAACAAGAATCCAAGTCTTTGTCCCAAACATCCTAAAGAATTTTCCCCATTGACCCCCTTTGGAAGAGAGACATCTGTAGAACAGTTTAATCCATGCAAAAACTTCCCCAATGCCTCGAGGACTCATTTCAAGCTATTTTTATCGGCTCTCTGCAGAGTTCTGTGGGAACTCGCTCTTGGAGTTTTTGTATTTTAGACCCTCTGGACCCCAGAAGACACTAGTGGGTTTGTAAGCTTCAACAAATGGCCACAATGACCCCATTTATCAGCTGGAAACTGTTAAACTTGAAAGAATTCATGGCTTGTCAAGTTGCTGTAAAATCAGGAAAAAAACACCAAATCTCAACTTAAAAATTTGTTGTTGTTTTTTAAAAATATAACCATTTTATTTTCCATGATATGACAAAAATCCAGAACGGAGATGACAAGAGAGTAAAATAAAACAAACTACATCAATAAAATAAATGCAGCACGGCTCAGAAACAGTGAACAGAGGAGCAAGTTGTTGGAGATACGTTCAGCATGGAGAAACATCTTTCTAGAGTTATCACAAAACTGTCTGAAAATTGTCCAAAGTGACTCAAATTGTCCAAAAGTGACTCAAAATTGTTGTTTTTAACAAAGATTTTAGTCATTTTTAAACAAATTTACAGTAATTTAGGACCATTTTCAGGTTATTTTTGCACAATTCTTGAGTCACTTTGGACATTTTTTGGTACTTCTGAGAAATTTCTTGTTATTTTAGACAAGTTTCATATCAATGACAACATTCTTAGAGTGAGAAGAAATAAAACAAACTGGGTCAATAAAATAAATGCAGCATGGCTCAGAAACAGTGAACAGAGGAGCAGGTTGTTGGAGATACATCCAGCATGGAGAAACATCTTTCTAGAATTGACTCAAAACCGACTGAAAATAGGCAAAAATGATTCAAAGTGACCAAAATGATTTAAAAATTATCATTTGGAACAAAATTTCTGTCATTTTAAACTAGTTTACAATAACTTAGTACAGTTTTCAGGTTATTTTTGGACAGTTATTTGGTTCTTTGGAGAAATTTGTAGTTGTTTTAGACAAGTTTCAAATCACTTTTGAAAGAAGATACATTCAGCATGGTGAAACATCTTTCTAGAGTTTACTCAAAACTGACTAAAAATTGTCCAGAAATTATCATTTGCAACAGACGTGGATCATTAAAATAAATGCAGCACGGCTCAGAAACAATGAACAGAGGAGCAAGTTGTTGGAAGATACATTCAGCATGGTGAAACATCTTTGTAGAGTTGGAAGTTTGTAGAGGCTGTAAACATGTAAATAGTTGAATATCTGTTGGTAACGCCTTTAAACATTTGGAAAATGTTGTACATGGTGATTCCAATTTATTTCTGTAAAACAAATAATTTTTTCTTTTAATTTCTGGTTGTTTCCATAGAGGTGCAGGACTTTATATTGCAGTGAAAAATGAGTCCACAGTGAAGAAAAAAAGAAAAACAAACATGCCCAGAAGAGGGTTAAATCCTGGAGAAAAAAGCTCCAGAACTGTTGGTTTATGTCCAAAGTATTTAGCTGCAGATCAGAGTGTTTTCTTAAACAGACATGATTGTGTTGATCATCAGGTATGAATAAACACCTTCACCCTCCTAGAAGGTGGGCAGCATTAGCTTCGTTGTTTCAAAGACACTTTTGTTCCCACAGCTGCTGTTTATGCCGGTAAACAGGGAGGATTTGTCCCAGCGGACAAACAGGTTGAAAAGAGACGAAGTTTACAAAGTGACCTTTGTTAATTTAGTGAAACAAGACCCCTAAATGCAGCCTCTGTTGTTTTGTTTTAACGTATTCATTAAAATGAACTGTCGAAGCGGCCCGGTCAGCTAAAGGCTGCTGCATTCCCACAGTTATTTAAGAGACAGTGACCCACCAAGTTGAACTTCTCCTATAAACCTGTTGTTTTTAAACTGCAGACTCTCATGACGCCGTGCTGCGCTTCAACGCCGCCCCAACCACCGGCTACGAGAAGGACGTCGGCTCTAAAACCACCATTCGCCTCATCAACTCGCAGGTAAATGCAGAAACTGTCCGACCTACGACTTCAAAAATACAGCATCTTCTTAGAGCAAACCTCACAGTGAACTTTGGAAAATGTACAAGTTGATAATAATTATTCTGAAATAGATTTATGAATACAAGAAATGTTTAAATAAATAGTAAAGTTGGACATTTTAACATGGGGTTCTGTCGGGGATTGACTTGCTTTTGGAGCCTCTACTGGACATTAGTGGAACTGCAGTTTTTTTCAAATGAGGGCTGAGCCTTGTTTTAAAAGAATCCTTCACAAATCAAGGCATTTCTTGCTTATCTAGATCATGAGGTCACTTTCTTATCAGTTCTATGTTTTATTATTAGGAGACAGCAAATATGCTTTTATAAATATATACTAAAGTCCTTAATCATGCCTAACTTTGAGCCTTAATTCAATTAAAAGGTGAGTTATGAGAAAAACCACATCCTGTACAGTCGTCTCAAGCAGGAAAACTAACCAGAGAGACCAAAAGTGTTTTTGTAAAAGTCTGTAAACATGTTTAACCCAAATGTAAAGTTTAAACATTTTAACATGGGGATCTATGGGGGATTGACTCACTTTTGGAGCCTCTAGTGGACATTTGGGGAACTGCAGTTTTTTCTCCAAATGGTTATTTTGTGCCTTTTTGTGCTGGTTTTGCTTGACTTGTTGTTTCTTGTTGAAGTGTTTTCTGTGTGGTCATTTTCTGGCATTTTGTGGTCAATTTTTTTCATTTTGTACTGGTTTTGTGTCTTTTTGTGACCATTTTGAATCTGAAGCTTTTTAAGGGAGATATTTTGCATTTTTGTGGTCTTTGTGTCTTTTTGTTGTGGTTTTGTATACTTTGTGATCATTTTATGTGTTTGTAGTCATTTTAAATCCATTTGTGGTGGCTTTTTGGTGTTTTTGTGTCAGTTTATAGTCATTTTGTGTCTCTTTTTGGTGGTTTTGCTTTCCCTTTTACTGATTTTGTGTCTTTGAGGAGTTTTCCATCTCTTTGTGGTCATTTTCTGTCTTTTTTTGATGGTTTTGTGTGTCATAGTGATTGTTTTGTTTCTCTTTTTGGTAATTTTATGTCTTTTTGTGGTCATTTTTTGATACTTTGTGCTGGTTTTGTGTCTTTTTGTGGTCATTTGTGTATTTGTAGTCATTTTAAATCTGTTTGTGGTGGCTTTTGTGTATTTTTGTGTGACTTTATAGTCATTTTGTGTCTCTCTGGTGGTTTTGCTTCATTTTTTAGTGATATGTCTTTTTGGGGTGTTTTCTGTCTCTTTTTGGTCATTTTGTGTATTTATAGTAATTTTAAATCTGTTTGTGGTGGGTTTGCTTCTCCTTTTGATATTTTTGTGTCTCTTTATGGTCATTTTGTGTCTCTCTGGTGGTCTTGCTTCACTTTTGTAAATGTTTGTGTCTTTTTGAGGTGTTTTCTGTAACTGTACTCAAAGGGCAACAGGTCAGTCGGCAGTTCATTTTGGTAAAACACTGGATGCTTCTTCTCTACGTGATGATAGTTTAAAAAAAGCAGAGCAGACTGGTTGCTGTGGAAACCAGTCGGCGATCATGCTGCTTTTATTTTCGTCCTGCTGCGTGCAAACGATTTAAAACAGAAGAACCGAACCCTCATGTACCAAACAACAATCATCACATGCTGTTTTTTCAATGAAGATATTTGTATTCTTACGATTTCTGTCATTTTAATCTATAAAACTCCTAAATTAAGGTCAGCACTGTGTGAAGTGATTGTCATAGCATGCAGTCCAATACAGAGCGAACCCAGTGCAGAACATGCAGCTTGGTTTTGCATTATTTAACACGTGCCTCCTTCGCTTCATTGGCATCGGCGTAAACTTTTGGCCATTTTTCAGATGGACTGTGGGTGTTTTTGCGGAGGAAACTGCAGCAGCGGCAGAGATCAGCCACTCGTGGGTGTTTTTATCAGTTTTTATCTGTTTTTACAGCGAGTACAAGTCGCTACGAGAAGCTGAAACAAGTGTCACGAGCTCTGGAGTACTTCTGGAGCTTGAATCATCTCCACTCGTCAACCAGGGTTTTGTTTTTCATACACTGCACTGGATTTTCTATAGTGGTTGCATTATATTAGGTTTCCATGGCACGTTTGCATAATTGTTTTAAATATTTGTTGGGTGAATTTAGTTTTATAGACTGATTTGTCTGTAAGATGTTAGAAAATAGTAAAAATCACAATCTCTGAGAAGCCATGAAGCCATATGACCCAAATATTCAGTTTACTGTGATATAAAACTGAGGAAAGCTGCAGCCAGCTCTAGATTATGAAAGAAAACAGAATAAACAAAGACTTTTTGGAGGCATTTTGTTCACTGGAGAAGCCTGGAGAAGTGCAGCTGCAGTGGTGTGTCTTTGTAACGCTTTACGTCTCTTTTTGGTGGGTTTGAATCTTTGTGGTGGTTTTATGTTCCTTTAAGATGGTTTTGAGTGTTTTTATGGTTATCGTCGTGTCTCTGCGTTGGTTTTGTGTCTCTTTGTAATGCTCTTGCGTCTGTTTTTGGTGGTTGTGTGTCTCTTTGTGGTGGCTTTTATGTCTCTTTGGGGATTTTGAATGTCCTTGTGAGGCTTTTGTGCCTTTTTGTGATGATTTTGTGTCTCTGTGGTGGCTTTTTGTTCCTTTTTGGTGGCTTGGGGTCTTTTCTTGACACGGTCTTGTTTCTCTGTTACGTAATTTTTTTGTCTGTGGCAATTTTTAGTTTCTCTTGGTTTTGTGTTTTTTTATGGTGATTTTGAGTCCCTTTGTGGTGGTTTTGTCTCTTTTTGGTGATTCTCCTTATGGTGATTTTGTGTTTTTTGTAGTGTTTTTGAGTCCCTTTGTGGTGGTTTTACGTTTGTTTTTGTGACTTTATGACATGGTGTTTTTTCTTTTATGTAATTTTCTGTGTGTTTGTGGTGGTTTTTAGTCTCTCCGTGTTTCTTCTTAGTGGTTTTTATGTCCTTTTGCGTTGGTTTTGTGGCTTTTTATGGTGATTTTTATGTCTCTGCATTGGTTTTGTGCCAGCTTTTTGTGGTTTTGAGTCTCTTTGTGGTAGTTTTGTGTCACTTTTTGGTGGTTTTGAGTAGTGGTTTTGTGTTTTTTTTGTAGTGTTTGTGTGTCCCTTTATGGTGTTTTTTTTTTTTTTTAACTTTTTGTAGTTATCGTGTATCTTTTTGGTGGTTTGTGTTCCTTTTTCATGGTTTTGTGTCTTTTTGTGGTAATTTTCTGTCTCTGTACATTGGCTTTTTGTCTTTTGTGATGCTTTTGTGTCTTTTTGTAGTGGTTTTGTCTCACTTTTTGTTCGCTTTGAGTCTCTTTGTGGTAGTTTTGTGTCACTTTTTTTGGCTTTGAGTGGTGATGTTGTGCTTTTTGTAGTGTTTGTGTGTCCCCTTATGGTGGTTTGAGTCTTTTTATGGTTATTGTGTCTCTTGCTGGTGATTTTTGTATATTTTTGATGGTTTTGTGTGTTTATTTGTGGTGGTTTTTGAGTCAGTTTGTGGTCACCCTGTGTCTATGTGTTAATTATTAAATTAATGATGTTACAAGAAATATAATATAATATAATATAATATAATATAATATAATATAATATAATATAATATAATATAATATAATATAATATAATATAATATAATATAATATAATATAATATAATATAATATAAATGGCTTTAAATGTGTTACAGGTGATGGCGTCAGATGACCACCGCTTCTTGTCCAGCTCTCTGTACAGCTCAGGTGTTCTGGTGGCCTGGGACCCCGCCCCCTTCTCTGCTGACCTCACACAGGTGACGTTTACACACTGCTCACTCAGAAAGACGATTACTGCAAAGTACAATAAATTAAAATGCCTCTAATTCTAACTTACTACGTTTTGCTCTTTGTTGAGTCGTTAGTAGTTAGCTTGGATTACATGTTGACCTCATATGTAAACTTTACCTACAAGTAGAGCGTGAAGACATCGTTTTTTTAATCATAACTGAATTATTGTCAGGCAGATGGATTAATAATCATTGATCACAGTAAACTCAATCAAATATCTGCTCTGGAATGACAATGAGCCTGACTGATCAATGTTTTTGTGCCTATTTGTCTTTTTGAGGTAGTTTTATGTCTCATTGGGCATTTTATGTCTTTTTGTAGTAATTTTGAGTCTTTTGTGTCTACTTGGGATGGTTTTGTGTCTTTTTTGCTGGTTTTGTCTGTCTTTGTGGTGGTTTTGTGTCCCTTTGTGGTAATTTTGTGTCTCTGTTGTTGTTTTATGTCTGTTTGTGGGAATTTTGTGTCTCTTTTTGGTGGTTTTTAGTGTCCTTGTTGTGGTTTTGTGTGTTTTTGTAGTGGTCTTCGTGTCTCTTTTTGGTGGTTTTGTGTCTCCTTGTGGTGGTTTTGTGTCTTTTCATCTCTTTTTGGTGGTTTTATGTCTGGTAGTTTTGTGTCTGTTTGTGGTGATTTCGAATCTCGTAGTGGTTTTTGTGTCTTTTTGTAGTGGTAATGTGTCTTTTTGCAGTGGTTTTGTATTTTTTGTAGTGGTGTTCGTGTCTCTATTGTGGTTTTGTGTGTATTTGTAGTAGTTTTGTGTCTATTTGTGGTGGTTTTGTCACTATTTGCAGTGCTTTTGTGTCTTTTTGTAGTGGCTTTGTGTCTTTTTGGTGAGTTTGTGTCTCTTTTTGGTAATTTTGTTTCTCTTTGTTGTAATTTTATGTCTTTTTGTGGTCATTCAGTATCCACTTGTAATTTTCTATCTTTTTTGGGGGGTATTTTGTGCTTTGTGTGGTCATTTCGTGTATTTGTTTTCATTTGAATTCTAATAGTGGTTGTTTTATGTGTTTGTGTGTGATGGTTCTTCACCTCTTTCTGGTATTTGTGTGTTTTTTTATGGTCATTTTGTGTCTCTGTGGTGATTTTGCTTCACTGTAGTGGTTTGGAGTCTTTTTATGGTGTGTTCTGTCTCTTTGGGGTCATTTTTGGTCACTTTGTGGTGGTCTGTGTAATTTTGTGGTCATTTTGTATTTATTTGTGGTGATTTTCTTCCTTTTTGGGGGGTATTTTGTGTTTTCTTGTAAATATTTTGTGTCTATTGGTGATGTTTTTGTGTGTGAACGGTCATTTTGTGCTTCTTTCTGGTCGGTTTGTATGTCTGTGATAACTTTTACGGTTTTACTTAATGATTGTTCTGTGTCTTTGTAAAGAAAACACCGGGTGGTCTAGTAATCATTTCCAAAGCTGTTATTTTTTTATATATATATATTTTTAATATCTTGTGAGTAGAGATGCAGATCTTAAACAGTTTTGTTAACCAGTAATCAGTTCAGTAGTTTTATCAACATATGGAAAAGTGTCCGTTTGATTCATTTCAATGATTAATCGATTATTGATTGTTGACACGGATGTTGAGGACGTTGTTTAAAATATGCAGCAGTTTGTTCCCACCAGTTGCGAACACGTTTGACTGTGTGTTTCCCTCCTGCAGTGGTACAACCGGACCGATTACCCCATCTTCACCCAGTACCAGAGGTACCGGAGGCTTCACCCCCTGCAGCCTTTCTACATCCTGCATCCTCGCTTCGAGTGGCAGGTCTGGCAGCGAATACAAGACAACATGGCTGAGCCCATCCAGAAGAACCCGCCGTCCTCCGGCCTGCTCGGTGCGTGAAAACTCCCTCACCATTTTGTGTTTACTCTCTATTCTGTGCTCGAAACACACATTGCCCTTTTATGCTTGTTCCGACTGTTGGCTACAAAGGAATGTTTGGTGATTTAGCAGCTCATTTCTGACCCAAACTCCTCCAAGTAAAGCCAAACAACCACCTCGTCCTGTTGTACTTTCGTAATGAAATTCGTTTTATTTTTCTGTTGGGAACACAACCAAAAGAAGCGCACAAAAGCAGCACAAATATAACATTGTACTGTTAATCATAATTGAATTATTGTCACACAGACGGTCTAATAATCATTGGTGACAGTAAACTCAATCAAATATCTGCTCAGGAAGGACAATGAGCCTCATCGATCAATGTTTCTGTCTTTTAAATATGTTTTGATTACGGCTTATATGTGGCTATTTGTGTCTTTTTGTGGTTTTGTGTCTCTCTTTGGTGTTTTTATGTCTTTTTGTGGTTTTGTGTCTCTTTGTAGTGGTTCTTGTGTCTCTTTTTGGTGGTTTTGTGTCTTTTTGTAGTAGTTTTGTGTTTTTTGTAGTGATTTTGTGTCTTTTTGTAGTGGTTATGTGTCTTTTTGTAGTGGTTTTGTATCTCTTTGTAGTGGTTTTGTGTCTTTTTGTAGTGCTTTTGTGTCTTTGTGGTGGTTTTGTGTCTTTTTGTGGTGGTTTTGTGTCTTTTTGGTGGTCATGTGTCTTTTTGTAGTGGTTTTGTGTCTCTTTGTAGTGGTTTTGTTCTCTCTATGGTGGTTTTAGACACTGATTTCTGACCCAAAGCACAAATATGCACAGTTTAATCCTGAACTAGAAGCAGTTTCTGAGCGTTTTTTCTGCTCCTGTTACATTTTTTCCTCACTGAGCTCATTTTCACCACAATATAAAGTCCTGCACCTCCATTTAAACAGTACAAACCTGGAATCTACGTGTAAAACAGTTTTCCATGTGTGTTACCAACGCTGGAATCGACTTATGGCTCTACATACTTTGAATATTTAACTACTTCCATTCTTAATTTGTTGCCATACTTTCTGCGTAAACACTGCCTGCAGTTCACTCGAAGTTAAAAATCGAACAAGTCTTTCGATCTCTACAGTTTCTGGTTGATTAATAGTCATTTTGCAAGATAGCATCATATCAAATCTTTTTTTTTTTTTTTTTTTCCAAAGCACATTTAAAAACAGCCAGGCAGCAACAAAATTGGTGCAAAAACAGTCAATTTTGTCACTTTGTGGTGGTTTTGTGTTTATTTTTTGTTATATTTGGTCTATGTGGTAGTTTTGTGTCTCTATGTAGTGATTTTGTATCAGTTTCATTCATTGCTTTCATTTCTCATTTTTGCTATTTTTGAGTCACTTCATGGTGATTTTGTGTCTCTTTGTGGTAATTTTGTATCACTTTTTAGTGGTTTGGTGTCTTTTTGGTCTTTTGTATCTATTTGTGATGTTTTTCTGTCATTTTTGGATATTTTATATTTTTTGTGACAACTTTGTGTGTGGGCTGCACAGTGGTGTAGTGGTTAGCACTTTCGCCTTGCAGCTAGAAGATCCCTGGTTCGCGTCCCGGCTTTCCCGGGATCTTTCTGCATGGAGTTTGCATGTTCTCCCTGTGCATGCGTGGGTTTTCTCCGGGTACTCCGGCTTCCTCCCACAGTCCAAAAATATGCTGAGGTTAATTGATTAATCTAAATTGCCCGTAGGTGTGAATGTGTGAGTGCTTGTTTGTCTATATATGTAGCCCTGCGACAGACTGGCGATCTGTCTAGGGTGTCCCCTGCCTTCGCCCGAGTCAGCTGGGATAGGCTCCAGCACCCCCCGCGACCCTAGTGAGGATTAAGCGGTGTATAGATAATGGATGGATGGATGGAACTTTGTGTGTATTTGCTGACATTTTAACTCTCATAGTGGTTATTTTGTGTCTTTTTGTGGTGATTTTGTGTCTCATGGGGTATTTGTGTATCTGTTTTTGATGTTTTTTTCTCTAATTTTTAGGTATTTTGTATTTTTTCTGTAAAAATTCAGTCCATTTGTGGTCATAGTGGTTGTTTTGTGTCTCTATGTGTTCATTTCATATCTGTTTGTGATGTTTTTCTGAAGCTTTTTTTCAGTATTTTGTGTTTTTCTGTCAAGATTTTGTGCCTATTTGTGGTCATTTTAAATCCAGTCGTGGTTGTTTTGTGTCTTTTTTGGTGGTATTGTGTCTCTCTGTGGTAGTTTTGCTTCACTTTTTAGTGTTTTTGTGTCTTTTTGTGGTGATTTTATGTGTATGTGTTGGTTTTGCTTACCCTATTGGTATTTTTGTGTCACTTTATGGTCGTTTTGTGTCTCTTTGTGGTCATTTTCATCACTTTTTAGTGGTTTTGTGTCTTTTTGTGGTCTTTTGTATCTATTGGTGATGCTTTTCTGTTGATTTTGGGCATTTTATGTTTTTTGTGACAACAATTTGTGGTCATTTTAAGTGTAATAGTGGTTGTTTTGTGTCTTTCTGTGGTCATTTTAAGTGTAATAGTGGTTGTTTTGTGTCTTTTTGTGGTCATTTTAAGTATAATGGTGGTTGTTTTGTGCCTATTTGTGATCATTTTAAATCCAGTCGTGGTTGTTTTGTGTCTTTTTTGGTGGTATTGTGTCTCTCTGTGGTAGTTTTGCTTCACTTTTTAGTGTTTTTGTGTCTTTTTGTGGTCATTTTATGTGTATGTGTTGGTTTTGCTTACCCTATTGGTATTTTTGTGTCACTTTATGGTTGTTTTGTGTCTCTTTGTGGTCATTTTCATCACTTTTTAGTGGTTTTGTGTCTTTTTGTGGTCTTTTGTATCTATTGGTGATGCTTTTCTGTTGATTTTGGGCATTTTATGTTTTTTGTGACAACAATTTGTGGTCATTTTAAGTGTAATAGTGGTTGTTTTGTGTCTTTCTGTGGTCATTTTAAGTGTAATAGTGGTTGTTTTGTGTCTTTTTGTGGTCATTTTAAGTATAATGGTGGTTGTTTTGTGTCTTTTTGTGGTCATTTTATATGTATTTGGTGGTTTTCTGTCTCTGTTTGGTAATTTCAGTTTCTTTGTAGTGGTTCTGTGTGTCTCCTTCTGGCCGTTTTGTGTCTCTGTGCTCATTTATTTGTGTGTTTTAGGTGTTTAAATGTTGTGTCCTTGGTCTTTAGTGTGTTTCCTCTGAAGGTTGTTTCGTGCCTCCTCATCCAGTCTGATGGTTTTGCTGCTGATCTGTTGCTTGCAGAGATTACAGACGTGTCTATATTCACTCTATGATCAGTTTTCTGCTCCAGTTCAGAACGAGTTCATTCTGAAGGTCGAGTTAAATCCTTCTGCAGAATCGTTGCATTTCCATCTGAAGCTGCCTCCTGCAGTCAAGGTGAAGAGAACGGAAGAGATAATGTTACAGGAAATACAATGAAACACTTTCTCATGCTCACACTTCAGGGTTTCTTCCAGGAAATAAGAGGCGTAGACACGCACTCTATCCTCTAATTAAATCACACATGATTTTATTAATCTCTCCTCACATCACAGCTTTGGGGATCTTCACAACTCTTTATCCTTACAGCGCCTACGAGACGTATTCACACCTGTTGGAGGTTTTCTTATTGTATTATTTTTAAACATCAACAGTAATAAATATATTTCTACTGAAGCTTCTCTCTAAATGCTAACTGATGCTAAGCTACAAGAAATTCCTGCTGTTTACCATCAAAAATTACCAAAAGTCTTTTGTTATTAGAAAACAAAGTCATAATGCTTCCATATTGAACAATGTCTCAGAATTATGTTTTTAAAAATGGCACATTGTTGTTGTTTTCTGTTAACTGCTAGCTTTCTAGGCTAAGTGCAACTATTTAGCGTGGCATCGATGCTAATCATGCTTCTGCTGGTTTCCATTATATAGAGACAAATTATTTTCTTTAAATTATTTAATTTTTATGTGGCAAAACACCTTTTTTTACTCTAGCTGAGAGTGTAAGTGCTTTTACGGTACTTGTAGTAAACTGGTGAAGCTAATATCATGAAGCTAACTTGAAGCTGGGTAGCCCGTTAGCCTAGCTGACGTCTCAGCTATTTAACTGTGGTACTTTGTTGTTTGCTGCTCATATTTTCTAACATTGCATCTAGAAAATAAATTTAAAAAATATATGATTTAAACCACCTCAAATTGAGTGACTTTCACTAGTGCTAGATGCTTACAGCTACTACTATTCTTGCTAGGCTAGTTAGCCATTAGCAGGACCTGATTATCTGGTGTTTCTTCTCCACTGTAATTAGATGCAGCTTCATTCTTTATGTTGTATATTCATTTCCAAACTGTTTAAGCATGAAAGTGTTTATTCAAGTACAGGAAACATTAAGACATGTGAATTATTTGTAGCAAAGGCTATCTCGCCACCTAGCTGTTATTAGCCACATTGCAGCCACTGCAGTTGGTTTTTACATGCTGTTATTTTCATTTTTTCTTGTAAATTACACACTTTTATGGAATAAAAATTGAATACATCAAAGTAAAACGTCATAGTATAGTAATATGAGAAAACACAGAGCTAACAAAATGAGTTTTACCTAAATCTGAGAAACAAAATGGCTCTGATGTTGCTGAGAGAATTTGTTTTGTTTTATATTAAATTCTTTTAAATATATGATTTAAACCACCTCAGATTGAGAGTTTCACTAGTGCCAGATGCTAACAGCTACTGCTACCTTTGCTAGGCTAATTAGCCATTAGCAGCACAGATTTTCTGGTGTTTCTTCTCCACTTTATTCAGATGCAGCTTCATTCTTTATGTGGTATATACATTTCCAATTGTTTGAGCATGAAAGTGTTTATTCAAGTACAGGAAACATTAAGACGTGTAAATTATTTGTAGCAAAGGCTATCTCACCAGCTAGCTGTTATTAGCCACATTGCAGCCACTGCAGTTAGTCTGTACACGCTGTTACTTTTATTTTTTGCGTAAATTATGCACTTATATGGAATAAAAATTTATTACACTAAGGTAAAATGTCATAGTATAGTAATATGAAAATACACAGAGCTAACAAAATGAGTTATACCTGATTCTGAGAAACAGAATGGCTCCAAAATAGTTTTTCCAGATTTTTTCTTGTTTTGAGGAACTAAAACCTAATTTTACTAACGTCTCCATGGTTTCTCCTGCGTCAGACCACACAGTGAAGAAAAGCCTCTTAAAGCGCTTTTTTCTGTTTATGCTGAGTTTAAGTTTTCTCCAAAGTCTTGAGGCTTCCACTAGTTTGGAGAAAACCACCTTTCTTGTGTGATTAATCATTTCCTGTTTCCTGCCAGGCACCGTCCTGATGATGTCGCTGTGCGAGGTGGTGCATGTCTACGAGTTCCTGCCGTCGCGGAGGAAGACGGAGCTCTGCCATTACTACCAGCGTTTCTACGACGCTGCCTGCACGCTCGGCGCCTACCACCCGCTGCTGTACGAGAAGAACCTGGTGAAGCGCATGAACCAGGGCTCCAACCGCGACATCTACACCCACGGACGGGTCACGCTGCCCGGGTTCAACAGGCTGAACTGCACCCAGGCTGCTGGAGGAGAACCCGACCACTGACTGGAAGAACATAAAGCAGAACCCTGCATGAAGAACAGCGAACACAGAAGCATGAAAACTTCATAACCACTGCCGAACCAAAACAAACGCTCTCTATGAATATTACATGATGATCATACAGGCTGGAAACACATCAGTTTACCATCACACACAAACAGAAACACGCTGGAGTCCAATCAGCTGATGGATGTGCAGCTACATGTCCTTATGAGGACATTCCACTTAGAATTATTACCCATTAAAGGACCATACCACTGTTTTGGAAAGCAACCAAAAGTCATGTTTCACTTATCGTTACTGCTAAACATTAACTGAAATCCTGAACCCTTTGGAATAAATTTCAGAGCTTAAACAATCCAACGTTTAAAAAAAACCCAAAACATAATCTGGTGCAAAATTGACATAAATATGTTTTATTCTGATAATGTTTTTGGTTGATGTCAATATTCAGGACAACAAATCAGCTCACACACATATAGTAAAATTATTATTATATTGCTATTTACAATCAAGTGACTCTTTACAGTTCATAAATACGTGCTTTCAGTCAAGTTATCTTACAGCTCAAACAATGATTGATCCATAAAAAACAATATAAGATCTGATATAAGTATATAATGATTCATTGCATATTAGCCGAATAAAACCTAAATTATCTGTCATATTAAACAGTTTAACTTTATTTTAATACTCGAGACTTAACTGAGAAACATTTTCCATCACAGTGAACGAGTCAAGTCTTTACATTTCAACAGTCTGTCTCTTAAAGAGTTCATATTCTGCATATTTACAGGTTTATAATCTTCAAAAACATGTAGTATTGATCTCATACTGTATCGTACAATATTGAAGTGCTGTGATTTGTCAGCTGGCACTGTGATCTGTGACTATAGGCCTGCTACAACCCCAAAGTTCAGGCAGGAAAGACATGCAGAAGTCTCTACAACACACAAAAGTTTCACCCAGTGGCGTTAGCTGCTTGCTTGTACCGTTAAGGAGTGAGTTCAGGTTGCACCGGAGCACTAAAGGCAACATGATGGTCGTCTGTTACTGGAAAAAGCTGAACAACCGAAAGGGAAGAATGGTCAGTCGGGTCGAGTTGATCCAGGAAAGGATTCAGGAGGGAGAAGGCGGCCCGAGTCAGTCAGGGAAAGCCAATTAAAGGCTTAGCAAAATACTAATGCTAAAGTCCCACTGAATACCAAAACGTCTCCACCAATGTGGTGAAGTATTGAGGTTGGCGTTCGTGGCATCCGGTCTTCAAGTCTCCACAACGTTTGAATGTCCCTCAGCTCCTCTGTTCCATCAGTGCTAATGGTACCATTAGCCACTTTAGCTAATGTGCTAACACTAAGGATTTTCCGATTGTTGCGCAGCAAGTCATCAAAAATCAAAGTAATCCACTGGGTCTTTAGTTTCTCGGTTTCTGAGAGCACATAACTCTTGCGTTCACTCCTGCAGTCAACAGCGGAGTGTTTTCTTCTCGTCGCTGAGACATTTTAGAAATAAAAGAAGCAGCGAGAAAATAATGTGGGACCATGAGGCAGCTGCTCATCCTTTGTTTAGCTAGCTGTCAGGCAGGTGTTACGCAAATATGATGACATAAATAAGAAAGTAAGCAAAGCGTTTATGTTAAATGAGACATTTAAGGTCATTCACAAGCTTTGTAACTTTGGGTTTTGTAAGTTTGCACTCAAAACTAAATAACAAAAACATCCAAAAAGCAAATGATGGGCTCTTTAAGACTTCCCTGCTCTGTCTGTGGCTACAAGCTCCAGGCCTATTGGTTCCCACTGAAGTCATAAATCTTTAAAACCACCTCAAAAATATCTAGCTTCTCTTTTTAAAATCTGCTCCCTGATTTCCTTCATTGTGCATCTATTAGGGGATATTTTAAATGTCGGATTGACCCACTTTAGTGAGCGCTTGCATGGCCGATGGCCGTGAGTTTTTAACCAAACTGATGCCCTAAACACTAACTGTGATGCTTTGGTTGTCTCCAGTCTAAAACTTGATGGGATACTTTTCTAAATATAAATCAGTAATGCTAAGTATACAGACTGAAATGTGCTAAATCAGTGGTATGGTCCTTAAGTTCATCAAAAATGTCCTTACACAGGTGTAAATGCACCTCCGACCATGCAGACCTGCACAGAGAGGGCTTTTACCTTGGAAATGTGCATAATTTATTAGTCATTCTGTCACTTTGATTTAGATTTTTACTTTGCAAAGCTGTCGGTTGTATAATTTCCTGAGATGCTCGGCGGTTCCAGAAGGTTTTGCTGGTAGAATCACAGCAGGTAAAGATTTCTAGGCTTTTCAGATCAGTGGATTGATCAATTCTTCACTGCCAACACAGCTTCCCGGACATAATTTCGCAGCATGAATTTTACAGCCCTATTTTCAGGGCTCTTTGTTTAGTTAGCAGGATGTCGAGGCTTCGTCACAGCAAACTATTTGGCTTTTTGGTCAGACGAGTTTACAATGTGAAGTGGGGTCACTTTGAAACGGAAATTTGCCAAAAAAGGACGTATACATCCTCAAAATTGAAGTCAAGTCATAAAATATTACAGATACATACCAGCAGTCAGCTAGCAGATTCCCTTCACTTCCACTATTTGTGCTAAGCTAGGCTAAATGCATCCTTGTCCTGGCTGTCTGAATCCATCTCGAGGTCAGACGGCAGAGGACAATGAATGAATGAATGTCTCTACATGGCACACACATCTCCACACCTGTATACACACCTGATTAAACCTATTTATCAAAGAAAATACTGCCTGCGGATGAGCTGACTTCTAACCCAACAATATGTCACTCTAGTAAAGAAGTTTTGTACCAATATTGTCTACCCTGTAACAGCCTACTCTCAGTAATCTTTTTGTAATCCTCACGTTGTGTATATATCGTTGACCCAGTAGGACGGTCTTTACTGTGGTTCTGTGGCTCAGTAATGCAAAACAGAACAGAGTTTTACTTCTAAAAACATTCATGTGTTCAGTTAGATGAACAAAAACTCTGATCCAATGAAAAGTGGTTTATCTAAATAAGTTTTTCATTCCAGTAAATCATATGTTTAATTCAAAAATGACAAATAGAGGCTACTGGGGAAACTTTTTACTGCATTAGCTTCTTCCAGCCTTAATGCTAAGCTAAGCTAATTCAGTTACTGCTTCTGGTTTTATATAATGAACAAGTATAAGGTTTCAATCAGTTTAAAAATTAACATTTAAGCAAATTAAGAGACAGTAAGCATTTATAGTACTGCTACTACCACAAAAAAATGTTGTACATTTGTTCCGGCAGTCCTGAGTTAGCTAGTATCATACTATAGACAGGTTACTCATTAGTAGCTTATATATGAATATTTTTAATATTTAGACATACATAGAAACAAATGGGAATGAAGTTCTGACTCCTCTCCACATATTTATCTTTAGCTAGCTGACGTTGCAGATGTAGTTTCATTGAAATATTAATGCTAACCAAAACCAAGCAAAGTTAGCTTTTGCTAGTAACAAATGACCTGTGTGTGTATTAATGTCCAATCTTGTGGTTAACTAACACAATAATAATAAAAATAATAATAATAATAATGACTATCTTTCTACAGAAGCTTCACCATAAATGCTAACTGATGCTAAGCGTATGTTAATAGAAGTCTTATGTTATTAGAAAATACACAGGATCATAATGTTACCATATTGAGAAAATTCTCATTTTACATTTTAAAAACCTGCAAGTTGTTTTTCTCAACCAGCTGCTAGCTTGGCGTGCTAAATACCATCATTTAGTGCCATTTTTTTTAGCACAATGTTGATGCTAATCGTGCTTCCATCGGTTTCCAGTTTGCGGAGACACAAATAATTTAGCTAAATTATTTCATCTTTATTTGGTAAAACATGTTTTTGCAAAAGTATTCTTTCTAATCGTAAGTTGGTGAAGCTAGTATCAAAGCTACAATTAAACTGTGTAGCCATTAGCCTAGACTTCTTTGCTAATTAGCTAACTGATGGTTTGTTCTTGACTCAAATGTTTCAGGGAATAAAACTCTGTTCTGCTAAAATCTTGATGATTTCTGTATTTTCACAGCACACAGTAAAGACACGCCTGTAGAGCACTTTTATTCTATTTATACCGATGCATGTAAACCACCTGTAAAGGTTTTCTCCAGAGTAGTGTAGCGACTGGAGAAATAATCTCTGATAAACAGAGAGAGTATCCGCATGGCACTGATGCAGCTCATTGTTTTTTCTCCACAGTTGACGTTAAACCTGTCATTAGTAGCATGCAAATGGACAACGAGCCTGGTATTAGTGTCTGCTGCTCCTTGGACGATGGTATGATGTGTCTGAAATACTTGATTTTTCACGCTTTCTATCAGGAGAAACTGCAAAAGGCAACACAGGAGCTCACACTGAATGTAAACACAGGGAAATGTTGAGAGAATCAGTTTTATTTTACATTAAATATACGATTTAAAACACCTCAAACTGAGTGAGTTTCACTAGCGCTAGATGCAAACAGCTACTCTTGCTAGGCTAGTTAGCAGTTAGCAGGACCAGATATCTGGCATTTCTTCTCCACTGTAATCAGATGTAGCTTCCTTCTTTATGTGGTATATAAATTTCCAAAGTGTTGAAGCATGAAATTATTTTTTCAAATACAGGAAAGTGTGTAAATTAGCTGTAGCAAAGGCTATCTCACCAGCTAGCTGTTATTAGCCACATTGCAGCCACTGCAGTTGGTTTTTACATGCTGTTACTTTAATTTTGTTCACGTCAATTATGCATTTCTATTGGATGAAAATTTTATACGGTAAGGTAAATATATAGTGATATATAGTAGCTGCTTTTTGAAAAGACACAATGCTATCACACTAAGTTTCACATAATTCTGAGAAACAAAATGGCGATGTTATTGTTTTTCTAATTGCTTCTAGTTTTTACCAGAACTTTATAATTTATTCAGGAGGTAAACACTTGAATAATTGATGTCATTGCATTTCTGAGGAAAACTAGGAGAACATTTTCTCCCTATGCACTCTTGTCCCAAATCAGCGTACGTTTTAAAGCCTTCTGACGTTTATTATTTTAGCTTACAGGTGCACTTTTTCCTCTGCTTTGCCTTCATCCTCTTGGTTTCTGAGAGGGCTGGTTGTTGTTGAGCTGTTAAATGGGATTTTGTGTGCTTAATGTATTTTTCATATCTTTTTGCATTAGATTTTCTTTCTTCTATGCTAATGGACTCTTGATGCGAGAACAAAATTGCAAAGAAAACAATCTTTTTAGCTGGCCGAGAAGCATACAAAGACTTTTGTGAGCATTTCACACTGGCAACGTTGATTTTTTCCCACCATCTGTTCCTGTTTTAGTTCAGCTTTCCTAATTGTGAAATATAAAAAAGCTGAAATGTAAATACCAAAAATATTAATTGCTTGTACTTAAGTGAAGGATGGTTACAAATAAAATAATGTGTTCTTTTTAAAAATGTTGCTGAAATCTTGTATAATCATGATGTTTGGCCTTCTCACTGCAGTTCTGGATTAGGTTTGAAGGGTCACACACTGATTAAGGGAATCAAAAAGAAGCACAACCTTTTTTACACAAATATTGTTTAATTTTTTGTGATGCTTTCCAGAGGATGATCCAGATGACAGTTTCTAGGTAAATATCTTGACGCTTAATTGAACAAATTGATATAAAAATAGACAAATGTACACATAAAGGTACTAATGGTGGTACGAGCAGTATAAACTATATGAGATATATGCAGCACATATACAGTATAAATAGTATGAACAGTGATCAGAGACCCAGTTAGAAGTCCAGAGTGCACATTATGGAGTAATAATTGCACAAAACAACACAGGTATATGCACAGAGTTTAAAGAAAAGTTGATCCTAATCAGGAAAAATAGACAATTTCTCATTTTGAATACACAGATATTAACATAAACACAGAAGAACAGATGAATCAGTGAGGTGATAATAAATGGAAAATAATGAATCATAACAAACTCAGTTAACCCCATATTAAAAAATAAAATCACACTTAAATAAATCCAGAATCATCCCACCTGTCAGTGTATTATTACAGAGAGTAATTTATTTTTTTTAAATAGAAAAAAATCCAGCTCAGAAATAACTTCCTCAAACTGCTGTGTTCTCATCCAAAGTTGCCAAACAGCGCCCCCAAAATCCCGTTAGTGGCCAAAAATATATGACACCCGTAGAATGACTGGAGACACTGAAGCTGTGATTGGCTCAGTGTGGTCACATGACACTCTCCAACTTCCTCGTTAGTATAGTGGACAGTATCTCCGCCTGTCACGCGGAAGACCGGGGTTCGATTCCCCGACGGGGAGTAAAGAATGTTGGTTTTTATGTTTCTTAAAAGTCAAACAGTTGTGATAAAAGCAGATCAAGAACTTGACCTCATGATATAAATACAGCTTTGTCTGACGTCCTTGAACACATCCCCAATCATTGACTTCCTTAGTACAGTGCTTATCACGTTTGCCTCCCAGGTACAAAACCAGGTGAGAACACTGTTCTGCTCTAAAATGTTTTGAGACGTAACACAAACCTGATAAAGTACACGGTCACTCACTGCCTCCTGTGATGGTTCAATAGAACATGAATAACAATCCTTAGTTAGTGTTAAATTGTGATGTTAATCAAGTTTAATTCCCTGACATTGGGCTAATTATTATTATTGATATTCATATTTTCACTGGACTCACTGACCAGTACAGATGTAAGAACATTTTCAGCACCTTCGTCTTTGTACATTTTTCTAAAAGGGCAACACATATATTTCTGTTTTAAAGTGATATTTTTTAAAACATATATAAATAAATAAAATGCAATAAACAGTGATAAACTGAGAAGAAGCACATTTAGTTTCAGTACAAGAAATATATCCAAGAAATTGGGGTTTGATTCCCCGACGGGGAGAAACATCTGTCTTGAGTTTTGTGTTTCTTAGAAGTCTAACTTTCTGTAATGACATTAGTGATAAAAACAGATTACTTTGGCTCCTCTGACCATCTGTCTGAGATGCTAACACCAGCATACAGACCCCTGCTCACCAGAGGAAAACCCACTGTGAGGCAGGTGAGGCTCTGGCCTGGAGTGTGGATCAGTGGTACTGGTGTGCTAGAAATTAGGAAATTAGGGAACTGAGAAAGGTACGAATCAATGCCTCATTTTTTAAATGCGTCATTTTTTCTGTAATTAATTATTTGAAATTAACGCATTAAAGTCCCAGCCCTAATACATATATATATGTATATATGTGTGTGTGTGTGTGTGTGTGTGTGTGTGTGTGTGTGTGTGTGTGTGTGTGTGTGTGTGTGTGTGTGTGTGTGTATTTATATATATTTATGTAGCTTTTACAAATATATTTTGATATTTTGGAATCGGGTTTTTTTTCCAAATACTTTTTGTTCTGTTTTTTTTACCAGTCCAGTGGCGAGATTTTGCATCAAAATTTCATTCATAATGTGCAATGTTGACAATAAAGAGGCTATTCTATTCTATTCTATTCTATTCTATTCTATTCTATTCTATTCTATTCTATTCTATTCTATTCTATTCTATTCTATTCTATTCTATTCTATTCTAGTCTGTGTTCTCATCCAAAGTGGTGAAACAGCGCCTCCATAATCCCGTTAGTGGCCAAAAATATATTACACCCGTAGAATGACTGGAGACACTGAAGCTGTGATTGGCTCAGTGTGACATCATGTTACAACCGTTTGACTTAGTTTGTAAATGAGTAGCTTTGCCTGATTTATCTTGAAACATTTATTTGCTTGTTGAAAACATTCGCCACCATGAGATCAAACGAAATGATGACACGTTTGTCATGTGTTCTTGAACACATCATATGTCACAAGTTTCCGTAGTGTAGTGGTTATCACGTTCGCCTAACACGCGAAAGGTCCCCGGTTCGAGACCGGGCGGAAACAAGGGTGTCATTTTTTTCCCCTAATGAACACTGTTAACCTACAAATGAAAAAGTGAAAACACACTTAAATAAATCTAGAATTATCCCACCTGTCACTGTATTATTACAGAGAATAAGTTATTTTAAAAAGAGAAGAAAAAAAACAGCTTAGAAGTAACTTCCTCAAACTGCTGTGTTCTCATCCAAAGTGGTCTAACAGCGCCCCCAAAATTCCGTTAGTGGCCAAAAATATATTACCCCCGTAAAATGAATGGAGACACTGAAGCTGTGATTGGCTCATTGTGGTCACATGACAGCCTCCAACTTCCTCATGAGTATAGTGGACAGTGTCCACTATACTGTCCACGAGGACGACCGAGGTTCGTCATTTCTAAAAGGGCAACAAATATATTTCTGTTTTAAAGTTATGTTTTTAAAAAAACATATAAATAAGTAAAATGGGAAAAAAAACAGTAATAAATTTACAAGAAGCTCATTTAGTTTCAGTACAAGAAATAACCACAAATATAATCAAACTGAGATGCAAGTATAAAAGGAAAATGATCCACAAACTGTGTGAGAATCAGTTTCATTATTTTCTTGATTAGAGGCGTGCTAAAAACAGCTTCAAAAGGACAAAAAATTACATCAATATCATCAATGCGTGGGTTTCAGAGGGTTAAATCTTACAATGTGCAAAGATCACATCTAACATAAGTCAATAATCAAATAAAACTGTTTGAGAAATATATTATGTATATAATGTATTATTATAATTAAATGTCAGACCCAAATGAATGCATCTTTTCATGCTTATTTGATAATAATTGTGTATTCGCATTCATTTATTTTTTCCTATAGAAAGTTATTGGTGGGTAGGTGTACGTTTGTTTTCAGGTCCTTTGAAGAATCTGCTGAGATGTCTAGTTATGTTGTCTTTTACAGTTCCAGTTAATTAAGGTTAATTAAGCTCGATTAGATCAGTTAACTATGGTAATATCCTTTCCTTTTCTAGGATTAATTTTGAATGAACTTGAATGACCTTTATTTCATATGATACTGGTACATGGAAGAAATGACTCTTTCCTGTATTTTATGTTTTTACCTCATTATGACCTTGTACCATTTTTGGAAAATTACCTTTGAATTTGGAATTGCAAATGCAAACTAGAGACCTATAGCAAGTTAAAAATACCAAAAAGAATTGGTCACCTCGAGTGGTACTGATTCCTGAAATTTTGGGTCCTGGCGCATTGGGTTATGTGGGTTGTCATGGCCGAGTGGTTAAGGCGATGGATTAGATGGATTAAGGCGGGTCTCCCCCGCACAGGTTTGAATCTTGCAGACAACGTGGGAATCTTTGAGAATGCAGAAAATCAGGAATTAGGTTACGAGCACCACAAAGTTACAGCAGAAAAAAGCAGTATAGTAAAGTATTGTTAGTATAGTGGACGGTATCTCTGCCTGTTACGCAGAAGACGGAGGTTCGTTTCCCCAACGGGGAGTAAGGAGTGTCTGACTTTGATGTTTCTTCGAATTCTAACTTTCTGTCATGACAGTAGTGATAAAAAATATATCAAAAACTTGACTTCATGATATGATCGGAGGTTTGTCTGACGTCGCTGAACGCATCAGCAGCCACTGGTTTCTGTGGTGTAGTGGTTATCGTGTTCGTCTCACATGCGAAAGGTCTCCAGTTTGAAACTGGGCGGAAACACTGAGCTTCTCTGGGTTAAAAAACAAACCTTCGTATGGGCTGTCGTGGCCGAGTGGTTAAGGAGATGGACTACAAATCCATTGGGGTCTCCCCGCGCAGGTTGGAATTCTGCTTACAAAGTGGGATTATCTTGGAATGCAGAAAATCAGGAATTAGATCACGAGCACCAAAAACTTGTATCAGCCAAATACACCAGAAAATGTTTTCAGGGTCAAATAATCCATGAAAAACATTGCTAAATCATTGTACTTTTAGTTTCATGCATGTGCAATTTTGAGGCGGAAACACTTGCACTTGTGGCATTTAAAGTATTTCCCCAACAGTAACCACCCTGGTATACAGCTCTCTTGATATGCTGCAACAAAGCTGACTTGGTTGGAGGAATGCCATCCATGGTTCGTCCTTTCTCTGTGAACATCTCTTGATGAGCCTTGTTTATGTCCATTAAAGTACTAGTATGATCATATCACTGAATAGAACAGGTTCCATGATTCTCAGGTCTAAGATGCTGGAATAGTGATATCCCTGTGCCATGGAAAGAATCCATGGATGTAGCTGCACTCAGATAATGATCAATGTTATCGACAGCAGCCGTAGGGAATAATCTGTGACACTGATTAGGAGGACAAACAGCTTGGTCTCAGTGGTACTGCTCACAGACACTGTTGCCAACTGTTGTGGAGATTGCAAGCACTCGGTCGTAGGAGATGGAGAGTCCAAGCTCAAATAGCGTCTCCACCAGTTCATGCTTATGTGTTCTGGCATAGGTTGTCAGTCCTACATATACTGGAAGTGGAGTCTCTCTCTCTTTGCTGTGACGCACACTGCTACTTTGAGCTCGTCGACGTGAACAACTATTAAACTGAAGCAGGTGGGCGATATTAAATGTTGCTTGTGTCACATCAGCACCAACATCCAATTGATACTTAATATTAGAACCATTGAGGATCATGGTCACTAGTGTCAACAGTGACTGAGGAACAGACTTCACCTGGCAATCATGGTCAAAGTTCCTGAAAATGCAGCTTGTATTTGCTACATATCTCTCCACACAATATTAGCAGAGTGTAGAATATCCTTGACCGAGAGCAACATCATGATGATTTGACTCAACTGGACATTGCAAGGGTTCTGTTGTTTCTGTTTACTTAACTTCTCACTGTCGACTCTCACCAACCACCAGTTTCTGTAGTGTAGTGGTTATCATGTTCTCCTAACATGCAAAAGGTCCTTTGTTCAAAACCAAGCAGAAACGCTGTTTTCCTCATCAGTAACATTAGTCTGGTGAAGTACATAATCACTCCCTGCCTCCTGTGATGGTTCAACAGAACATAAATAACAATCCTTAGATAGTGTTATATTGTGATGTTAATCAGGTTTAATTCCCTGACATTGGCTTCATTATTATTATTGATATTCATATGTAAGAATATTTTCAGCACCTTCATCTTCTCTTTGTACACTTTTCTAAAAGGGCAACAAATAAATTTCTGTTTTAAAGTGATATTTTTAAAAACATATATAAATAAGTAAAATGCAAAAAACAGTAATAAACTTATAAGAAGCACATTTAGTTTTATTACAAGAAATAACCACAAATATAATCAAACTGAGACACAAGTATAAAAGGCAAATGATCCACAACCTGTGAAAATCAGTTTGAAGATGTGCTATCATTAGCTAACCTGATTATACTAACATTAGCTAACCTGAATGTGCTTACATTAGCTAGACTGAAGGTGCTAGCATTAGCTAGACTGAAGGTGCCAACATTAGCTAGACTGAAGGTGCTAACATTAGCTAGCTTACAACAGATCACGCTACAACCAGTTTATTCAGTTTTAAGTGATTGTCTTTATCTGTTTTACCTGGAAACATTCGCTTGCGTGTTGAAAATTTGAGCCAAACTTTTGTAACTTTAATTTTGTACAACTATATGCTCACAGATTTTTCCTATGTCCTTGAACGCACCACAATTCATCAGTTTTCATAGTGTAGTGCTGATCATGGTTTCACTTCCTGTACTATATGAGCATGTGTCAAATAAAAGTCTTGAATCTTCAGTCCTAATCTACAAACCATCTGTTGATGCAGCTTGTGAGAAATAATGATTTGATGCATTTCTGTGCTGTAATTTCAGGATCTTTGAGTTTTTACAGCATGAGCAGCTCACCAGGAGCCTCTCTGGGTTTAAAAACAAACTTCTGCATGTGTTGTCGTGGCCGAGTGGTTAAGGCGATGGACTAGAAATCCATTGGGGTCTCCCCGCGCAGGTTCGAATCCTGCCGACAACGTGGGAATATTTTGGAATGCAGCAAATCAGGAATTAGGTCACGAGCACCACAAACTTACAGCTGAAAAAAAAGACAGAACTGAAGTTGTGTGTTCAGCTGATCCTCCTCTGGTAGTTCAACAAGGACTCAGCGCTCATGAGTCCTCAGGAGAACCTCAGTAAAAGCTTGTTTCTCCTGCAGTCAGGACTCTGACCTCTGACCTCACTAACAATCAGAGTTGTAGCTCCTCATCTGTCAGCTGCACTGAGCCGTTGTTATTTGAAGAAATGATGATTTGGCGCTTTTCTGTCCTGTAATTTGAAGGGGACGGGAACTAAACATCAGAGCCTGGTGGTCAAAATTTAGAAGAACTTCGGCTTCGGTTTGCTCTAAAACAACTTACAACCAGTTTACTGAGTTTTTAAATGAGTAGCTTTGTATGATTTACCTTGAATCATTCAATTTCTTGATGAAAACGTGAACCACCTTTAGATCAAACCAAGGATATATTTTTGGCCACTGATAGGATCGGATTGGGCTGAGGGTTTTTGTGTGTGTGTGTGTGTATAGAGTTAGTTCCTTCTTTACAAAAAGTCACCGAATACACTTAAACTGCCATCGGCTCATTGTGGTCACATAACATCTTTCAGCTTCCTCGTTAGTATAGTGGACAGTATCTCCGCCTGTCACGCGGAAGACCGGGGTTCGATTCCCTGACGGGGAGTAACAAGTGTTTTGAATTTTATGTTTCTTAGAAGTCTAACTTTCTGTAATGACAGTAGTGATAAAAAATAGATTAAAAACTTGACCTTATGATGTGACCACAGCTTTGTCTGATGTCCTTGAATGCATCATCAGCCACCGGTTTCTGTATTGTAGTGGTTATCACGTTCGCCTCACACCTGAAATGTCCCCGGTTCGAAACTGGCCGGAAACACTGTTCATTAGATTTTTTCTTTTATTTTAACTGATCAGAAGCACATTTAGTTTCAGTACAAGAAATAAGCACAAACAATTTAACAGGATTCTGTATGTGTTGTTGTGGCCGAGTGGTTAAGGCGATGGACTAGAAATCCATTGGGGTCTCCCCGCGCAGGTTCGAATCCTGCCGACAACGTGGGAATCTTTTGGAATGCAGCAAATCAGGAATTAGGTCACGAGCTGAAAAAAAGACAGAACCAAAGTTATGTGTTCAGTTGGACCTCCTCTGGTAGTTCAACAAGGACTCAGCGCTCCATTGACCCTCAGTCAGGACTGTGACCTCTGACTTCAGGTAACTCACCCTAATGCTAACCTGAAGGTGCTAACATTAGCCAGCTTACAACATTCAACTTAACCAGTTTAATGAGTTTTTAAATGAGCAGCTTTGCATGATTTACCTTGAATCATTGAATTTCTTGATGAAAACATGAACCACCTTTAGATCAAACCAAGGGTATATTTTTGGCCACTGATAGGATTGGATTGAGCTGGGGTTTTTTTTGCCTGTGTGTATGGAGTAAGTTCCTTCTGTAAAAAGAAAACATTCACTGAAGACCCTGGTGGTTCAGTCCACACCACTCCATGAACCTGTCCACCACACTCCTGTACTCGGCCACATGGTCCCTGGTAATGCAGCCCACAATGGCAGAGTCGTCTGGAAACTTCTGCAGGTGGCAGGACTGTGACCAGAACCTGAAGTCTGAGGTGTAGAGTGTGAACAGGAAGGGAGACAGGACCGTCCCCTGTAGCGCCCCCGTCCTGCTCACGATGGTGTCTGCTGTAACGTCCTGAAGTCTCACACACTGTGGGCGGCCTGTGAGGTAGTTGGTAATAATAGACAGATCACAATCTCACATCAGCACTAACCGAACGTGTTGAAGTTTCCTCCTCCTGCTGGTGTTTGGTTCAGCAGATCTTCTCTCACATGAGCTGTGGTTTTCTTCTTATTTGTGTTGCAGCTGTGAAGTCAGTCGGTTGATGTTCGTCATGAAGATCGTCCTGCTGCTCACGCTTAGTCAGATAATGTACATTTTAACTCACTTAGTTGATTTCACAAATGGATATAAACACAGACAAATGTACATATAAAGGTACTAATGGTGGTACGATCAGTATAAACAATATGAGATATATGCAGTACATATACAGTAGAAATAGTATGAACAGTGATCAGAGACCCAGTTAGAAGTCCAGAGTGCACATTATGGAGCAATAATTACAAAAAACAACACATGTACATCAACAGAGTTAAAAATATTAATCTTAATCAGTAATAATAGACAAATAGATAATTTCACAGTTGAAACACACAGATATTAACATAAACACAGATAAATATCAGAACAGATGAATCAGTGAGGTGATTATTAATGGAAAATAATGAATCATAACAAACTCTGTTTACCCCAAATTAAAAATAAAATTACACTTAAATAAATCCAGAATGATCCCACCTGTCAGTGCATTATTACAGAGAGTAAGTTATCTTTAAAAATAAAGAAAAAACTCACCTCAGAAAAAAACCCTTTAGAGGCCAAAAATATATTCCACCCATAGAATGACTGGAGACACTGAAGCTGTGATTGGCTCAATGTGGTCACATGACAGCCTCCGACTTCCTCATTAGTGCAGTGGATAGTATCTTCGCCTCGCATGCAGAACACTGAGGTTTGATTCCCCGACGGAGAATATGGAGGGTTTAATTTTTTAGATGTCCTACAAATATATGTACTAATAAATATATAACTTCAGCTTTTCTCTAAGACAGAGCCTTGCTGGTCAAAACTGAGCAGAATTTCAGTCTCAGCCTGCTCTAACAACTTATCATGTGCGTAGATTTGAAATTAAGGCAACCACAATTCAACATACTTTGCTGCAGTTTCTATGATCCTATTTTTTCCCCCAACAGCGCCACCTATGGGTTTGGATGGTTGCCACAGTGCACGTTTTCTGGTTTTGCAGGATTATTCCACCAAAATGTCACTTTTGGTCCAAGTACAGATAGGATGAAAGGCTTATTCTACCCAAATAACATTTTTTTCTGCTCTTGTGTGTGGGCTAAAAAAGGTTTTTGCCATCTGACAGCATTTAATGAATAACAGAAGCAAACAAACTTCTGCATGTGTTGTCGTGGCCGAGTGGTTAAGGCGATGGACTAGAAATCCATTGGGGTCTCCCCGCGCAGGTTCGAATCCTGCCGACAACGTGGGAATCTTTTGGAATGCAGCAAATCAGGAATTAGGTCACGAGCACCACAAACTTACAGCTGAAAAAAAAGACAGCACCAAAGTTGTGTGTTCAGCTGATCCTCCTCTGGTAGTTCAACAAGGACTCAGCGCTCCATCGACCCTCCTCACTGTCTGAGTGGCGACTCTCTGGCCGACACCTGAGGAACATGAAGGAGAACACAGAGAACCTCAGTCAGGACTGTGACTTCTGACCTCAGGTAACTCACCCTAACCTAAAAGGTGCTAACATTAGCCAGCTTACAACATATCAAGTTATAACCAGTTTACTGAGTTTTTAAATGAGTAGCTTTGCATGATTTACCTTGAAACTTTCATTTGCTTGTTGAAAACATGAACCACTTTTAGATCAAACCATGTAATCACAGGTTTGTCCCCTGTCCTTGAATGCACCACTGGCCACTGATTTCCGTAGTGTAGTGGTTATCACATGCACTGGTGGAAAAAAGATTTCGGACACCCTTAAAATTGTACACAATCTCAAATATTCTCATGAAATATTTGTGGAAAAATCTTTTTTGTGTTTCAAAAGGTTTGGCTGCATTAGAGAGACACAAACAAATACAAATGACATTTTTTTTGTTTGCAAGAAAAACCAACAAAATTCTACCAAAATGACCCAATAATCAAAGTTTCTTGTGTTTATGGAACCAATCAATTTTAAGTTTTTAAAGACATTTTTTAGGATTTGTTTCGTATTTTGGCTGTGACTGTACTAAAAGAAATTACACCTGAAGACCTAAGAGTGATTCTTAACGCCATATACATGCAAACGTATGGGATGTCCAAAACTTTTTTCCACTGTATGCCTAACACGCGAAAGGTGCCTGGTTGGAGACCGGCTGGAAACATGTTTCTTTTTTTTTGTTGTTTTTGTTCTGTTTTTTTGACGTAACGTTAGTCAGACAATGTACATTTTAACTGACTCAATTTCACAAATTAATATAAATATAGACAAATGTCACCCCAAATTACAAAATCACACTTAAATAAATCCTCAATTATCCCGTCTGTCAGTGTGTTATTACAGAGTAAGTCATTTTTTTAAAAAAAGAGAGAGAAACAGCTCAGAATTAACTTCCTCAAACTGCTGTGTTCTCATGCAAAGTGGTCAAACAGCGCCCCCAAAATCCCGTTAGTATTACACCCATAGAATGACTGGAGACCCTGAAGCTGCGATGGGCTCAGTGTGGTCACATGACGTCCTTCGACTTCCTCGTTAGTATAGTGGACAGTATCTCCGCCTGTCACGCGGAAGACCGGGGTTCGATTCCCCGACGGGGAGTAGCAAGTGTTTTGAGTTTTATCTGTCCTACAAATCAGTCTACTAATAAATATGTAACTTCAACGTCTCTCTAAAACAGAACCTGCCGGCCAGTAAAACCTGTTTACTACCTGATTTTTCTATGTTTTTAATAAAGTCCTAGAAATAAATCTACTAATACCAATGAACACTTATTGGCCATGTTATAAGATACAATGTATCTTATTAAAAAAATTTATAATTATCAATAAATATTCCTGAAGTGATAAGTTAACTTCTGCATGTGACATCTTTGTTTCTGGTGAAGTTAAAAGTCAGAATTTTAGATAAAAATGCATAAAGACTTTGTTAATATATCAGTTTCTCTCTGTTTAATATCAAGTGGGACATTAAAGCTTCAACAATGCCCGTTTTATTTCGGTCTTAGCGATTTCAAGAAAAAAATACCTGCTACAAAAATGATAACTTCAAAAACAGGAAGTGTATTTATGTCAGCTTTATCATTTTTATCATTTGCCAAAACTTTAAAACAGCGCCACTCGTCTATAGACCTACATGTTGTGGTCAGGAATGGTACTGCAGCCTTCAGACTACAGCAGACTTTGCTCTAATCTAGGTTATATTGAAATCAACTATAGACAGCAAAATTTACTGCATTGTCTTTGTGGCAGCTCTGAACTTTTAAACTATTTGTCAGATATTTATATATTTGTCTCCAAGCTGCAGATGTTGTTTGCAGTGAAGAGCTCAGCTGTCCTCTTTCAACCTTTTGAAGATAAATTAATGAAGTGAAACTTAGAGTCTGGAGTTTCAGACGCAGGAAGCCGATAAAAAAAGTGTTGAAAACAGGAAATCAAATCATGTGCTGACCTAAAAGCATCTGGGCAATGTGGTGGCATGACTTAGCCAAATAGTTCCCTTATTTTTAAAATTGTAGTGCATTCTGTCATTATGATGTGACTTCATCCTTAAGAACAGCCGACATGCCAGTGGAATCTGAGGTATAGATGTGCAGTTTAGAACTAAACAACGAAAAAAGAAAATATTTAGGAAAATAATTATCCGCAATTTAGATTTTTTTCTCACGTAACCTCATAATATACAATCTTAATTCAGAATTCATATTTTTTTATTCAATTTTTAATGTAAAGAAACTCACCAACCATCACTGTAGTGTTGCTTGATGGTTGCTAAGGTCTTTATAGTGGATCTTAGTGGTTCTGTCTGGTTGCGGTGGCTGTTAAGTAAAGGTACGTGTCCACAGGATCCCTCAGTTTCTTGCCTCCCATTCATTGTCTGTGTGTTAGACCGTGTTAGATGCTGGTTGCGTTTCGAGCTACGTTTAGGGTTAGGGAGTGGAGGTCTGACGCATCGTGAAACCTTCGTAAAATGTCTAAACTAGCTGTCGTTGAATAAAAACAAGGACAGATTTGGCAGCTTATTTTTCACCTCAGATGCTTTGACAAATATTTATTTTTTCGTAATAAGAGAGTAATTTTGTGACCAAGCCACCATGTTGGTCCGACGTTTCTACCGGACTGAAGCTCAAGCAGCGGTCATGTGACCATCTAGTGGCCCACTGAGCAGGTGATAATCAGATGTGGTGCATTTCCATGTGAGAAAAAAACACCCCTGTGGACACGTATTATAAGACTGGACACTCTAGATGTGTTGATTCTCAGGTGCAGAGAGAGTATCCTTCCTGAAGAGGGCAGGAACTAATCATCAGAACCAGGTGGTTGCTATGTAGAAGAACTTCAGCCTCGGTTTGCTCTTAAACAGCTTACTGTGTGTGTTCGCAGCCCCGTCGTACCTTTGAAATTTCTGTGTTGCCATTTTCGTTGAGTCAAAACTCCAATTCAAGATGTTTTTATCCGTATTTTGACTTCCAGTTTGAGACATCAGCATCATTCTGACTCATTCAAACTCAATTTAAGAGTCTCCAAAGGACAACATGGATAAGATGAATGAGGGGAATTAAGGATATCTTGAGAATTAAACAGTGAAACTGAGAAGTCTCTGAGAAAACTTGTCTTAGCATCTGGTAATGACGGCCTCACTGTGGTCAGTAATAACTCTGTGGTTTCCTGATGCTGAAACACTAAATGTCAGGTCACAGTTCCACATCTACACTAACTGAACGATGCTGAAGTTTCCTCCTCCTGCTGGTGTTTGGTTCAGCAGTTCCTCCCTCACATGAGCTGTGGTTTTCTTCTTATTTTTGTTGCAGCTGTGAAGTCAGTCAGTCGATGTTCGTCATGAAGATTGTGCTGCTGCTCACGCTCCTCACAGGTACTTTTACTCTGAAAACACCCTTTCATTTACCTTTTTATCATTTTAATTAGTCTTTTTCTTTCCTTGTTTGCCTCACTTTGGGGTTTAATTTTTCAATCAATTGTGTAAAGTTGTTTAAATCAAGAAAAAAACAGGCACAACTTCACTTTTATTCATACTGATAAAGCGTTTGTTCTTTTTATGTTCTTTTCGACGTGCAGCTGGCTGACAGAGACTCATTTATTAGCCTTATATTTAGATTTAAGTGATAAGATTTTATCTGTCAAGGCGTCAGAATAACTGAGAACAAGAAAGCTGCAGCTGCAAACGCCCAATTGGCTTGATGACAGATATTATCTCTCCGCTGAACCATGATGTTGTGGGTTTCAGATTGATGTTATTATGAAATCTTCAAGGTTTTTATTGCTGTGTGAAACTTGAGCAGAAACAGGAACCACTAAAAGACTCGTCTGTGAGAGAAAAAAACGGATCCAAAAATAAAAACCGAGAGAAAAGTGAGGGTCAGCCAGGAGGTTTTTCCATCTCAGAACAGGAGAGGACAGTAAAGGCTTTAAATCTCTTACCTTATTTGACAGAAAACTGCATTTTCCTGTTATTTCTAAACAATATGTCAAAGTAAATGAAACTCCAACTCACTAAACTGGTTTTAAAAAAATGGATTTTCTATTTTTAGTCTCTGTTTTTCATTATTTTGGAGCTGTTGTTTTTCAGTCAGACCTGAAAAAAAGAAAAGTTCCTCTAAGCAGGAAAATCCACGATCAATGACTCGACTCGACGTCTTTTCTCAAGTTTTGTTAATTTAAAATCAACATCTGAAAAAAAAAATCAACTTTAGAGTTTTTAATGAAGCCATGCAGAGTTTTACCTTCATACTATGAATGTTTTCAGAGTTAGAGACCCTTAAAGTACACAGGAGTGAGTTGAAATGTTCTGTTGCTTTTCTAATAATTCTAATTCTATTTAATTTCTATTTATTTAATTAAAATCAATCTGGGAATATAGTTTGTGTGATTTGTCTAAACTATTATGGAAAAACTTGTGAACATCAAAGTTGTTTCTCCATTTCTCAGCCAGAAACTACTGTAAATTCACAAATGTTAAAATATTAGAAAATACACATTGATCCTGGTTTCCAGTGCGTATAAAAATGTTCCTTTAATCGTCTCTAATAGTTCTGACCAACCACCTGCCAACATGCTGATACGAACCTTGAAAGTTTACCCAGAACTTTTGTGTTCATTCTACATCACTTAAGCTGCTGTCAAACTATGATACATCCCATAATACTGGTGCTCAAAGTTGGTCATAGAGGAAATGAACAGAAACTATGTTTAGTGTTTAGATAGTGACACCTAAAATGATTAGTTTGGTCATTTTGAGTCTTGCTTTTCACATTTTTTTCTCACTGGTCATTTTGTTTGTCATTTTAGTCATTTTTGCTTCTCGCTTTTGACGTTTTGTGTCACATTTCTCTTGTTTTGTGTTTCATTTTTATCATTTAGTACCAGGTTTTGATAGTTTTAGGCATCTTTGGGGGAGTTTTGTCTCTTTGTGACATGAAACTATGATACATCCCATAATGCTCAAAGTTGGTTGTAGAGAAAATGAAAAAATAACAGATTTAGCTTTTAGACTGTGACACCTGAATGGATGTAAAAACTGTCAGCTTTTAACAGAACTCAGGTGTGTTTTTACTCATATCATGTTTCTATCTGCTGACTGATGAATTTCTGAGACTCAGAAATGATGGAATTTCAAACATCGTCTCTGTACTTCAACGGTCTGTAACTCTGGAAATGACATGACTTCATTGAATATACTAAGATTATTGGAGATAAATAATCAGCTGATTCTGAGGAGGTCAGGAGGAGAAAGCGTGTTCTGTCTTTTAAAATGACGAATAAAACCACAAGAAGCTTTAAAAACAGATTAAAATCAGAGATTGTGGGACACGATGAAAAGCAGCAGAACTTAAACTCAGGTTGGATTTTAGCTTCCTGTCTTTCTGTCCTCAGCCTCTGGATGTCTCAGCAGCAGAGTTGACGGTCAAACAGGTGAGAACATCACCTTCACCTGTAGGTATGACAGAAAATACTACGGAGCTCTGCCGGTTTGTTGGAATCAAGGAGACATACCAAGTCAGGGTATGTGCAACAACCAGCTGATCTCCACAGATGGAAATAAAGTGAGCAGAGTTTCCAGCAGGTATCAGCTGATGGGACGACTGGACCAAGGCGACGTTTCTCTGACGATACTGAACCTGACAGAGGACGATGCTGGACGCTATGGATGCCGGGTGGACATACCTGGATGGTTCAATGATCAAAAACATCACTTTGATCTGACCGTTAGAGGTAAGAAGCAAGCAAATCCATTTCACATATTTGTTACACCAGATGTTTGTATGTGTACGTTTGTACTTTCGGCCTACTAACTGATTCTATGTTCGTTTCAGTCATGAGAACTAAAACTTTTTTTTTTTTTTTAAGTTTTTGTTCGATTTTCAGGCCATATTTGCAACATATTTGCAATACAGTTTCCCTAAAATTAATTCTTGATGGTGCCAACTAGCATGAGGTGCTATCTAGCAGGTGGTGCCTAACTAGCAGGAGATGCTAACTAGCTGGTGTTGCTAACTCTGGATGGTGCTAACTAGCAGGTGGTGCTAACTAGCAGGTAGTGATAACTAGCAGATGGTGCTAACAATAGATGGTGCTAGCTGGCAGGTGGTGCTAATTAGCAGGTTGTGCTAACACTGGATGGTGCTAACTCTGGATGGTGCCAATTAACAGGAAGTGTTAACTAGCAGCTCTTGCTAACTTTGAATGGTGGTAACTAGCAGGAGGTGCTAACTAGCAAGTGGCGTTAACTCTGAATGGTGTTAACTAGCAGGTGATGCTAAATCTGAATGGTTCTAACTCTGGGTGGTGCTAAGCTTGGCTGATGCCAGCTAGCAGGAAGTGCTAACTAGCAGGTTTTGCTAACCCTTAATGGTGCTAACTAGCAGGTGGAGCTAACTCTGGATGATGGTATCTAGCAGGAGGCGATAACTAGCAAGTGGTGCTAACTGAATAGTGCTAACTAGCAGGTGGTGCTAACAAGCAAGTGGTGCTAACTCTGAATGGTGCTAACTAGCAGGTGGTGTTAACTAGCAGGTGGTTCTAACTCTGAATGGTGCTAACTAGAAGGTGGTGTTAACTGGCAGGTGGTTCTAACTTTGGATGGTGCTAACTAGCTGGTGTGTAAAACTAAATTTCTGCAGACTGAGAGTCAATTTAGGAACTCACTATTTAAACCAGTGCTTTATATTAACAACATGAAGTTTAGTTTCATTATCAGATGATTGACTTGAGGCAGATTGAGTCTCTGATGTTACATGTTGTGTGTTCATGTTGTGTTAATACTTCATTTTTAGCTTCACATGTGACCACGACCACATGGACAGCAGCAGAGATGACCACAGAGTCGACACCAACCAATCAGAGTGAAGGTAGCCCAGGTCAGGATTTCCAGCATTTTCAGTGTTTTTTATATTCCCGAAAGAATTAATTTTAAAAGTGATGTCAGCAGTGTCCCGCCCACAATGCAATCTGATTGGTGCAACGTTTTATTTTTAGTAAAATAATGTATTTTCCAAACTATAGCTTGTAAGATTCACAGAAATGATGAAAGAATTTGTAAAAAAAAAATCTGACTAACAGACACATTTTGGCATAGCTTTCTATAATTTATAATTAATCCATTGTTTTGATTGTATATTTTATTTTTAGTAACATAACAGTGTAATTTCTAAATTGTTACTTCATGTAATAATGTCTCTTTTCTGTTTAAAGATGTATATTTTAAAAGATTCCCAGTTAAAATGATGAAGTGCTACTTCAAATTTGCAAGATATAGTGAAATAAATTTTAAATAAATATGCTATATAAATCTGGAATGCTAAGACAAATATTTGCATCATGAATCATAATTTTGATCTAATTTCTTATAATTAATATTTATGTCATAATTTTGATCATATTTCTTATTGTTAGTGACATAATAGAGGATATTTTTGAAATTATGACCTTGTGTATTAACATTCTTTTCTTTAAAAATCATAACAAACTTAAATTAAATTGTGACTTTTTTTTACTTTAAAACTACAAATCACGCAGAAATGATCAAATACTGGGTCAAAACTGACTTATTACAAATTCAGACATTTTTGAGTCATAAGTTTGATCTGATTTCTAATAATTGACATTATTATGTTTTTCATAACTTAATAATGTAAATTTTGACTTTATATAATCAGGTTTTTCTGTATAAATATGGTATGACACCAAATTTAAATTATGACTTCTTCAAAATCAAGACTTTAGAGTCAAAGTCATGGCTGTCTATATAAACATGAGATCAGAGATTTTGTCCAAATTATCAGATATTGTGAAAAAGATCATGAAACAGAATAAAATTAGTGTCATTCAGCCATACGTTTTGTATTTCTTATCTTTCACAGAGCATTGTGGGAGTTTAGCTAATAAAGGGGTACCATGACAAAGACTTCTGACCAAATATATGGGTAATAAGAAAGTTATTGGTGTTGCAAGTCACAATTTTCACCTAATTTCTTTCAACTGATAATTGAAGCATTAATTTGATTGTTTTTTTGCTTTATTTATAGCTAAAACAATAACAGTCAGTGCACAAAAACTGTAAATAAAGTACAGAATGAAGACTTTCCTATAAATACAGGCTTGTGAATGGAGAGTTTAGATTCAATGTAACTAATGAAGCCTCAGAGTCAGTAAATGTATAGAGAAACCAAAGTGATGATGCGTTTCTGTGGAAAAACTTTATTAGTCATCGCACATTCAGATTCACATGCACACTTCTACGCTTCAATCCAGCAGAAATCTGATCCGTTCTGAGTCAGATTTGACATAAAGATCAGTGGCTGCTGTGTTCGGATAAATCTGAGTCATGATGTCAGGCTGTTGACTCAGCCGTCCTAAAAACATCTGCTTTCACTTCCTCATCCTGCAGGTCACATGACATCTACAGGACGCCTGATGTCCTCGTCCAGCAGCGTCAGCAGCAACGAGGTGAGATGAACAAATTAACGGGTTGAGTTAATATCAGAGAAACAAGGACAAACACAAGAGCAGGCTGCAGTTTCAGGACCACAGTTCTTTCAACATTGTCTTTTTGGGGTCTTTTTTGCAATAGTGCCATCTACGGGATTGGATGATCGCCATGGTGCACGACTTGTGGTTTTGAAAGATTATTCCACCCAAAATATGCCTTTCTGTCCAAGTACTGATAGTTTTAAAGATTAATTCTATGCAATAATGCTTTTTTTGTGCTATCTGTGGGTTAGAGAGGCTAAATCTTGGAATCTCAGAAGCAAACATGGGTCTGCCATGTGATAAGATAAGATAAGATAAGATAAGATAAGATAAGATAAGATAAGATAAGATAAGATAAGATAAGATAAGATAAGATAAGATAAGATAAGATAATGATAAACAAAGTAAAATTGGGGTCATTCAGCCACATTTTCTTCAGTATTTCTTATCTTCCCAGAGAGCATGGTGGGAGTTTAGCTAGTAAAGGGGGCACCATGACAAAGACCTCTGTGACACTTCATTACCTTCTAACTTGATTGATTTTTAACGGAATATCTCCATAGGGATACAGAGGAACATTTCCAGCAACCATCACTCCTGTGTTCTAATGCTACATTGTGTTAGCTAATGGTGCTGAAAGGCTAACTGATGATTAAAAAACTCTTGTGCAATTTTGTTAGCACATGAATAAAGGTGTGAATTTTCATGGAAAACATGAAATTTTCTGGGTTAACTCTAACTTTCGAACAGTAGTGTACATGTTCAAGCATTTTGTCAAAACCATCAGATATTGTGGAAATGCTGAAAAAGGTAAAATTAGTGTTTTTCAGCCACATTTTTGTTGTATTTCTTATCTTCCAGAGAGCATTATGGGAGTTTAGCTAGTGAAGGGACACCATGACAAAGACGTCTATGACACCTAATGACCTCCAACCATTTGTCAAATGTTTACTTGGGTGCAATAAGAATAACATTCCACCAATCTAGATGATATATCTAACAGCATATCTCAAAAGGGCACCATGACAAAGACCTATGTGTCACTTAATTACCTTGTAACTTGGGCACAATAAGAATAGCATTCCTACAGCTCAGTGGCATATGAAACAGCAAGTTTTGTGGGATTTTAAATTAGTTTGTGGTATGATTGCTCACCTGCCAAACGCTGCAGCTGCAAGTCCAGTTTTACAGGAGGATGAAGCAACGTGAAATGCTACGAGTTTAAGCAGCAACTGCAACTGAACTCCAAAACCTTTTTCTTTATTTCAAAGCCTCAGGAAAAGGAAAGCAGCAGTTTGACGGTGATTCTGGTGTGTGTTCTGTTCGGGATCGTGGTTCTGCTCACTGCCAGCGGACTCGTCTTTATCAGTGAGTCAAAGATAAAAACCAGCCTGTTCACTTTACTTTCAGCCCGACCATATTCAGCCGTCGTCATGTGAGGCGTTCACTGGCTGTGGGAGTTTATTATACTTGAATACAACTGAACCATTAACCAGGTCAGACTGCAGAGAACAAACATGACTTCATCTCCATTTATAAAGTATTTTATTATTACTGCTGAGCCATAAAAATGTAATTTTTTAGCATGTGTTAAGCAGGTTCAATTTTGTTTCTGTTTACAAGTTTTTGCATGTATTTGTACAAAATTTTGAAACTTGCCCAGATGTGAGATGAAGTTTGTCAAATGCCAAAAACCTCCAAATGTCACTTTATATATTTTTTTAAAAAAAGCAGCAAATCTGCAGTTTTGTTGTTAAAAGCTGCAAGAATCCAAAGGCCCTTGTTAGAACTCACTAGCATCTGCTCACACAAGCTAAGATAAACAAATATTAAATATACAAAGAGTCTGTACAGATAAAACGTGTAAAATATCGTGCAATATTTATGGTACAAAAAGTCAAGATGAAGTGATTAGTTGTCAAAATAGCTGCAGGTTTGTTGTTGCTGCTTTTACACACAATAACTCATCATCTTGCTTCGTTGATTCTAATTTTTCTCTGTTTAAAACCTCCTAAATGTGATTTAAAGCAACTCTAAACAGTAAACTTCTCTCTTTGTTAATGCTCCTCCTGATGTTTTTGTGTCTCTGCAGCCAGAAGATGGAAGCGACTCAACAAAATGTGAGTGACTCGTCCACATTTTAACTTCTTCTTCACGCTTTAATCAATCGATTAGTTGTCAACTACGAAAATAATCAGCAGTTTGAGGAATTTTTAAAGAATCAGAGGTCTAATTTTTCTCATTCCAGACTCTTAGAATTGTCAAATTCTACTATAATTAACATTTAAGTGTGTTAATTTCAGTTTACCTTGTCTTATTTGAGTTGTTTTCTCAATTAATTAACCTTTAAATAGAGCCTGATGAATATATTTACATTTTTACTGTCCATTATGGATCACCAGTTTAAATCACTTTTGACTTCTTCTCCACCACATTTCAAACATTCTGCATTTTACAGCATTATATTAGAAATATATAATATATATAAGAAAAAAGGTCTAAACTCAATGATTGTAGCCTCTTAAAGGAGAATATTTTCTGGTTTCTTCCCTTCTCTGTAACATTAAACAGAATATCTTTGTGTTGTGAACAAAAAAAAACACACCTTTCACCATTTTAGAGACCAAACAACAAAACTTTAATCAAACCAGACTTCATTCTCAAAAGTTTAAAGCTTTAAGCCAGACTGAGAACGTATTAATTAAACCTGATTTTTAGCTCTGATTTGGTCACCTCCAGAGAACTTTAGAATCAGGATGAATTTCTGTCAGATTTGTTGTTGTTTGACATTCAGTTGGAGGTTTTTGTAGTTTATGGAGTGGAGAATCTTCTAGAGAAATGATCAGTGGGGTTGTGGACAAAAACAAGACATTCGCCACCTTTGGGAAACCCCATTTCTCACCATTTTATAGACTAAGCAACTAATTGATTGATCCAGAAAACATCTGAGAGTAAAAAATAATCTTTTTTGCCATTTTTCTTGCATTTTATAAACCAAAATATCAATTAATCAAATGCCAGATAAATCACCAGTGAGGATAATCGTGAGCTTCAGTCCTTTTCTGGAATAAATTCCCTTCAGGCAGTTTTCGTAGCGTTTTTAGGTTTGCTGACGGATCATCTTTGTAAACTTTCTCAGCCTGCAAATCTTCGATTCGTCGTCTTCATCTTCATCGCAGCTCCGGCGACTGTTCAGACTGAAACTCAGCAATGAGAGAAGACCTCCAAAACCACAAACCACATGACAGGTTTCAGTTGAACAGCAGCCGAGCAGCACATTCGTGACGCATCAACCTTCTCTAAAAGGGTCTTTTGTGAACAAAATCAGATTATGACAAATTTTTACTGCTTAGTTCTTTAGGAGTGACACCTGAGTCGACCTGAAGTCTCCACAGTTTCATTCCTACCTGATTAAAAGTTCTTAGAAAGTGTCTTGAGGCTGCAGGTCTTTTCTGCAGGTTTCCTTTTAGCAGAAACAGAAACTTTGAAGTGAGGAGATCAAACCTTCCACTGCATTCGTCATCCAGCTGACGAGAAACTTCTGAAAATGTCAAAGTTTAAACGTGAGAAACGGAACCGTCGACTCATGAGCGCTGATGCTGGTTAACCAGGAATCAGTCCAACCGAGGCTCAGAGCGACTCGAGGTGACCTTTAAAGACTCATCTGGTTTAAACTGAAGCTTTGAGGTTTGTTCCCAAACTGTTTTAAAAGGTTAGATGCTTTTACATTCAAAGAACCCAACTGACCCGATCGGTTAATGCTCATTTTTAAAAATTATTTTATCTCAAATACAACTAAAAATGGTTTATTATCTAAATCAGTCTTCTTCTCGGCTGATAGAGAACGTTCCCACAACGACAAAGGAGGAACATTCTCCAAGTAACATTTAAAATGTTTTCTGGACATTATCGAGTCCTCAGACGATTTCTAGAAGACGTTCCTGTAATGCGATCTAGGAATAAAGCTCGAACGTTGCGGCTGTAATGTTCTGAGGATATTTTCAGATGTTGTTGAAGTACCACATTATAGAATCTATAAGATGTTCTCACAATGTTCCATGATAACATAGAAAGAATGTTCTGAAACCAACATTCAAACAATGTTTTCAAGATGTTGTCGAGACCTTAGATGATTTCTACAAGACGTTCCTGTACTGTGATATGTTAACAAAGGTGGAACGTTCCACCTCCAACGTTCTGAGGATGTTTTAGGAACATTCTTGGGGAACACAGTGTAAAACGTTCTTCTATAAAACATGATAACAAAGGAAAAACTTTCTCAGACCAACATTCAAAAAATGTTCTCCAGATGTGACTGTGGCCTCAGATGACAGAATGTTTTTATACAGAACCTTTTAGAACGTTTCTGTTATGTGATATGATAAAAGTGAAACATTTTGCTTTTTAGTTGAGGGAACACATTATAGAACTGTTTCTATAAGACGTTTCCACAATGAAAACAAAGGAAGAACATTCAAAAAATGTTCAGCAGATGTTATCGAGAGAAAATGACAGAAAGTTCTTTACGAAATGTTTCTGTATTGTGATATATTAACAAAGGTGGAACGTTCTGGCTGCGATGTTCTGAAGATGTTTTGATGATGGTGTTAAGGAACACATTATAGAACGTTCTTCTATAAGATGTTTCCAAAATGATACCAATGGAAGAACATTCTGAAACTAACATTCAAACAATGTTTTCAATATGTTTTTGAGTCCTCAGATGGCAGAAAGTTCTTTACAAAATGCTCCTGTACTGTAATATTTAAAAAGCTGGAACATTGTTCCTGCAATGTTCTAAGGATGTTTTGGAGATGTTGTTGAGGAACACAATGTAGAACATTTTTCTATAAAACATTCTCACAATGTTCCGTGATAACAAAAGAGGAACGTTCTCAAACCAACATTCAAAAAATGTTTTCCAGATGTTCTCTGTAAAGCAAGTTTTAAAACGTTTCTGTAATATGATATACTGAAGGTACAACATTTTATGTTTTTGTTGAGGGAACACATTAGAGAACGTTCTTTTTATGACCCTTAGACAATGGTGGAACATTCTACCTGCAATGTTCTGTAGATGTTTTAGGGATGTTGTTGAGGAAACACATTATAGAACATTCTTCTACAAAACATTCTCACAATGATCCATGATAACAAAAGGAGAACGTTCTCAAAGCAACATTCATGTTTTCAAGATGTTATCGAGACCTTAGATGACAAAACGTTCTTCATAAGACGTTCCTGTGGTGTGATATAATAACAAAGCTGAAACATTCTGCCTGCAATGTTCTGAGGACATTGCAAGAACCCATTAAAGAATTTATAAAACATTCCCACAATGTTCCACAGTGTTACGTGATAACAAAAGTAGAATGTTCTCAGTGGAACATTCAGTCTTGAGAACATTAAGTGTAACGGCCTAACAATGTCATCACCAGACATTTTTAGAACATCTTTAGTCATCCAGGATTCAATAAAAACATTCAGGGAACTAAAAGAAAACTTCCTGCTGACAGTATCAGTAGAACTTTGCAGAACTTTCTCAGAACGTTCCATCACATGTTCATTAAGTCTCCGTGTTGGTTCTGTGTCTCAGGCCTCAGCAGCAGATCAGCAGTTTGGACCAGTTCAGTCCGTCGTCGTCCACGTTGCAGCTCCACAGTCGAGGCTCGACGGTGGAGAACATCTACCAGATCGACGGAGGCGACTACGAGTACTGTCCCTGAAGCTCCGCCCCCTGGAGGCGGGACCACGGCGAGCTGTGGTCCTCGAGCCGTAAACGTGGACACGAAAGTCAGAACGAACTGTGAAAATGAGCAGAACTTCGGGAGAGAAGTCAACTACAAATCCCAGAGAGCACTGCTGTGGGAGTCGTCCAATCAGAGAGCTTTTGTTTTTAAATCGTCCCCATGCTGAGTTCTGGAAGCTGCCATTTTGTATTTTTCCCCAAATCGTGCAGGACAGAGCACCATTCTGGAGACTCTTTACAGGAATCATTTCATGTATTTCTCAGGATTTAATTTAATAAAACTAAAATCGAACAGTTTACATCAATCTTCTAATATATTTACTACATATCCTGTTATATTTACCTTTTGTTCAACCAACAAACGGATTGAAATTAGGAGAAGTTTTCATTACTTAATGAGTGGCAGCACAAATCTTAGGTTGTTCCAATTTGTGTATTTTTAAAGTGATATGTACTTTATTCACGTAATTGCAAACACAAATTTTTAATTTGGAAGATTTTTAAAAGGGGACTTAAATTTAAATGAATTAACACAGAAAATTGAGATTAAATCACACACAATGTTTAGTTGAGGCAACATAATTATGTCAACGCAGCCCATCAAAATAACGTTTGCACCTAAAAAGGTTCTTCTAAAGCTGTAAATTCGAATTCTATCTCTCTACAGGGCATTTTCATGAATACATTTTTCAATTGTGCCCCAGAAACAACGTTTTAGAAGCTGCTGAAAGGACTAAAACTTCTTGTTTTTTAAAAACCTCTGTGTGGAAATATTGAGCATCAAACTCTTTTTTTCTGTCACAATTTGTGTCTTTACGGCTTTGTTTTTTCATCGCAAAATGTTCAAATCTGCGCTTGTGGGTGTGAATAACCTGAGAAAGAAAGGTGAGCTGTTGGCTCCACCTGGTGGCCGACGGTTGAACTGTAGCTTCTTAAAGAAACGCGATCAAACAGACGTGTTTTTGTCCTGAGAAAGAAAGATGATAAAGTATGTTAGATAAAAGTGGAAAAACTGAGATGTGAAATTATTTAAACTAATAAACAAACATCACAAACACAGAATAAAACTGTCCAAAGACAAAAAAAATTTACAGAATAAAATGTTTCAGTGCTTCTTGTTAAGGTTTATAATGAAACATGATAATTACTGGAGTGTTTTCTGTGTGGAGAATCTGAGGATTGAGGAAAAGCCGAGGAAAAACTCTGTCAGGTGAGTCAGCGAGCAGCGACAGCATGAAACCATCCAGCCGAACGCGTTTATCAGGTTCATCAGAAACCTTCCAATCACAGCAGTCACACACGACACAGGTAAGAGCACCACCTGTCTCTTCTTCTTCTGTGGTTTTAGTCACTTTTTGTGTTTTTATAGAAACAGGACCTGAACTTATTTACAGGTTTCAACCTCAGCAGACTTTTGTTTTGTTTTGTTTTGCTTTGTTTGTTTAGTTCTCAACAGTTGTTTGTTCAGGCACCTGTGATGTTATGAAACGTTTTCCTGTAACCTTAAAGGAACGTAGCTGTCGTGACTTTAATGTGTTTTCTGAGCAGCAACTGAGAATCCACACCAAAGTCCATTCAAGTATCTGCTAATTTAATTAGTTTACATTTTGGACAATACAGCTTTATTTTCTGAATACTTAATAATATTTTCACCAAAGTCCATTCAAATATCTGCTAATTTAACATCAATTTACTTGTAGCACGGTTTATTTTTTATTCTGCTGACTTAAGTGTTTCCACCAAATTCCATTCAAATATCTGTCAATTTAATTAGTTTACACACGGGGAAATGTAGGTTCATTTTCTAACTAACTACCGATTGTCTCCACCAAAGTCCATTCAAACATCAGCCAATTTAATTAATTTATATGTAGGACATTCTAGGTTTATTTTTCACAACTTAATAATGGTCTCCACCAAATTCATTTTAATATCTGCCAATTTAATATCAGTTGACATGTGTATCACAATATATCTTTTATTCTGACTACTTAAGTGTTTCCACTAACGTTCCTTCAAATATCTGCTAATTTAATTAGTTTGTCAAATGTCTGTCAATATTTTCATGTAGGACAATGTAGTTTAATTTTCTAGCTACCTTACTATATTCTCAACCAAACTCCATTAAAATATCAACCAATTTAATCAGGTAACATATAAGACACCATAGGTTTATTTCTGATGACTTAATAATAGTCTCCACCAAACTCCATTCAAATATCTGGCAATTTAATTTAATTCTACATGGAGGACATTATGGGTTTATTTTCTGAATATCTATTAATATTTTCACCAAATCCCATTCAAATTTCTGCCAGTTCAACATCAGTCCATTCAAATATCTGACAATTTAATGTCAGTTTACATGTGGAATATTATTGCAAATTTTCATGTTGTTGCTAATTTAACTTCCATCAGGCTGTACTGAGTGAAGCAGCTCTGGGTGGAGGATGAGCTGGCCAGTGACGACGCAGCCTCAGGCGATGCTAGTTTCCTCCAAGGAGGCTGATTGGTCGTCTGGGATCTGCGGCTGTTGTGACGACATGAAGCAGTGTACGTAACACACATTTCACTCACCAAAAAAAATTAAAATGTAGATACCACTTTTAAACAGCTGTGAAGTTACACCAAACTCAATTCAAATATTAGTCGATTTTACGTGTCAGGTTTCTGAGTGAGTCACTGTGTTGTTGTTGTCGTTGTTGTGTTTACAGGCTGCTTTGCGTTCTGGTGTTGTCCGTGCTTTGCCTGTATAACCACCAGAGATTTCGGTCAGTGCCTCTGTCTCCCCCTGCTGGACGTGTTCAGCTGCTGCATCCCCCCCGTCGCCATGTCCATGAGGGCCGCTGTACGGCAGCGCTACGGCATCAGGGTAGGGTCACAAAGCTGCGTCCTGCTTTGTTTACAGCTCATTTGTTTGTTTGTTTGTGAATAAATCATCTCTGTTTGCTGCATTCGAAACAGTTTATGTTCTTCTTTGTTTGTTTGTCGTTGTTTATGATAAAAATTTGAAGTCTCTGTGCTGCGTTCAGGTTAGTTAGTTATGTTGTTTGTGCGCTCAGGGCAGTTTATTTGTTTGTTTATTGTTTGTGCATTCAGGGCAGCTTGTTTGTTTATTGTTTGTGCATTCAGGGCAGTTTGTTTATTGTTTGTGCATTCAGGGCAGCTTGTTTGTTTATTGTTTGTGCATTTAGGGCAGTTTGTTTGTTTATTGTTTGTGCATTCAGGACAGCTTGTTTGTTTCTTGTTTGTGCATTCACAGCAGCTTGTTTATTGTTTGTGCATTCAGGGCAGTTTGTTTGTTTATTGTTTGTGCATTCAGGACAGCTTGTTTGTTTCTTGTTTGTGCATTCAGGGCAGTTTCTTTGTTTGTTCGTTGTTTGTTTTTGGTGCGTTCAGGGCAGCTTGTTTGTTTGTTTATTGTTTGTTTTTGGTGCGTTCAGGGCTCCCTGTGCAGAGACTGTGTGTGCTCCACCTTCTGTCTTCCCTGCGTTTGGTGTCAAATGTCCACGGAGATGAAGAAGAGGAAAATCCCCACCATGCTGAGTGACATCATCAGCTGCCGATGACATCATCGCTCTGACATCACTGCTCCAACTCCGTCCATCCAAATGCAGATCAAATGCTACTGCTGTGGAGTAAACGGCAATAATCAATAGTGTTTGTGCTGTTTGTTTACAGAATAATGTTGTTTACTATTTTATCTGTTTATTCTCATATTTATCAAACATGTCTTTCTTTTTTATTCACTTGTTTTGCACTTTTGTCTCAGTATGTTCATTTTCTACTTTGAATAATTGTTTAATTTATCTTACATTCGTTAAGAACCAAGGAAATGAAGTCCAGCTGCCTCCTTTTAGTTTAAACCGTTAAAGAATAAATAAAGTTTATTGTTTCCCACTAATGTTTCTGTTGTGTCTCTGTGGGTTCAGCTGACTTTTCACTCTACAAGAGATTCAAGGAAAACATGTCGGATCTAAAAAAAAAAAAAAAAGCACAACAGCGTGAGTGTAAAAATGTGATGTTTATTTTTATTCAGTTGCTTAGCAACAGTAGCCCCACCCACAAGCAGCCACAGGCCAGACAGAGGACCACAAAAAGACCCCTAAGATGGGCTCCGTTCATCCAATCTGCTTTAAACTCGAGAGTTTGCTTCCTCGGGTCACCAGCAACATGCACAGCAAGTTTCAGGGAAATAGGATGAACGGTTGTCAAGATGTGCAAAGAAAATTCAAACAAAAACACAACTGATTTGATCGTAGGAGCTTCAGTAGAACTCAGCTGGAAACTGAAACTTCTCAGCAGCATTCAGCTGAGCGACGACTTCACACTGCGACGAACCAAATCTAAGCTGCAACACTGCAGATCAAAGACATACTGGGAGTCTGAAAGCTAATAAATCAATAGTATAAAGTGGAAAGCTTAATTTTCCACATTGTCTCACACCAGCACTGAGCTGTTTCTGCTTTAACTTTGGACCGCTTCAGTTTGGTTAAATAGTCAGAAATATAAGATTAAAGTGTGCTTTTCTTTTGAATTTTCTTTGCTACTGTTGCTAGGCAACTGAATCAAAAATAAACATCCAATGTCACGGCACTCGTCAAATCAGTTTGTCCATGGAGATTCTCAGTCATCCAGGTCGTGGTGATCGTAGGAGTTTCAGTAGAAACCAACTGGACCTTCTCTTGTAGGTTCTTGAAGACGTTTCACCTTCAACCAGGAGACTTCTTCAGTTCTAACTGACTGATTTATAGTCACTCCAGATCACATGACTAATGGCTCATTATTGAGAATGTTCTCCTGTGTTATCATGGAACATCATGAGAATGTTTTATAGGGGAATGTTCCAGAATGTGTGCCTCAAGAACGTCCCCAAAACATCTGCAGAACATTCGACATTTGTTAATATATCACCGTACAGGAACGTCTTGTAAACAACTTTGTCTTTGAGGTCTCAATAACTTCTTGAAAACTTTTTTAAAATGTCACATCCAGAACGTTCTTCCTTTGTTATCATTGTAGAAACATCTTAGAGAAGAATGTTCTATAATGCGTTCCTCAAGAACATTTTTTGAATGTTGGTTTTTAGAACGTTCTTCCTTTGTTTCCATGGAACATTGAGAGAATGATTTATGGGAAGATGTTCTACAACGTGTTCCTCAAGGTGATCCCCACAACATCTGCAGAATAGTTTTTTTTATCCAGTACTGCAAAATTGTCTAAAAATATCCTAAAACCAATCAAAAATTGCTTAATATCTTAAAACGTATCCAAAAATATTCAAAATATGTCCAAAAGAAGATGTTGTCCAAAATGACAAAAAAAACTTTAAAAATGACTTAAAATTGAGGTTTTCCGTGGTGTAATGGTTATCACGTTTGCCTAACACGCGAAAGGTCCCCGGTTCGAGACCGGGCGGAAACATGTGATCTATTTATTCATTTATATTTTTTTAATAATGTTAAGTCAGTCAGATAATGTCCATTTTAAGTCACTTAGTTAATTACACAAATTAATATAAATACAGACAAATGTACATATAAAGGTACTAATGGTGGTACGAGCAGTATAAACAATAGAATAGAATAGATTGATTAATGGGAAATAATACATCATAAAAAGCTCTCTTTACCTCAAATTAAGAAATAAAATTGCACTTCAATAAATCCAGAATTATCCCGCATGTCAGTGTGTCATTACAGAGAGTAAGTTATTTTTGTAGACACTGAAGCTGCGATCGGCTCAGTGTGGTCACATGACATCTTCCAACTTCCTCGTTAGTATAGTGGACAGTATCTCCGCCTGTCACGCGGAAGACCGGGGTTCGATTCCCCGACGGGGAGTAACAAGTGTTTTGAATTTTATGTTTCTTAGAAGTCTAACTTTCTGTAATGACAGTAGTGATAAAAAAAAGAGGCTGAAAACTTGACCTCATGATATGATCGCAGGTTTGTCCGATGTCCTTGAATGCACCCCCAACCAGCGGTTTCTGTAGTGTAGTGGTTATCACGTTCGCCTCACACGCGAAAGGTCCCCGGTTCGAAACCGGGCAGAAACACTGTTTTACTCAGAAGTAACATTAGCCTGATAATGTGAGAGGATGTAAAGGACAACAGTTTGCCCTTTTTGGATTGTGAGGTCCACATAGAAGAGGACAGAAGTCTGAGTGTTGGGGTTTACAGGAAACCAACACACACGGACCACTACCTGCTTTTTGACTCTCACCACCCACCGGAGCACAAGCTAGGGGTCATCAGGACCCTGCAACACAGGGCCGACAAGTTACCCACCAGTACCCAAGGCCAGGAAAAAGAACACAAAACCTGAAAGGGGCACTGAAAACTTGTGGATATCCTGAGTGGAGCTTTGTGAAGGCTCACACAAGATCCAGAAAGGAGAACAACCCAGTGAGGACTGAAGAGAAGAAGAACAGGCGAAACAACATAGTGATCCCGTATGTGTCTGGAGTGTCTGAAAAACTGAGGAGGATCTTCAAATCTTCAACAAACACCAGATCCCCGTCTTTTTAAAGCCAAATAACACTCTCAGACAAAGACTGGTCCACCCAAAAGACCCCACACCACACAGTCTGAAGAGCAACCTGGTGTATGCAGTTAAATGCAGCGAGCAATGCTCAGATCTCTACATAGGGGAAACCAAACAGCCACTTAACAAGTGAATGGCTCAACACAGAAGAGCCAGTTCCTCAGGACAGGATTTGGCGGTCTTCCTTCACCTCAAGGAAGAGGGACACTCATTTCAGGACACCAATGTTCAGATTTTGGACAGGGAGGACAGATGGTTTGAGAGAGGCGTGAAAGAAGCCATCCATGTCAAAGTGGAGAAGCCATCTCTGAACAGGGGGCGTGGTCTGCGACATCGTCTTTCGCCGATGCTAACGACCACCATTAGCATACGAGGGCTTGGTGAAACTCGCATTTCAACGACCCACTTTGTCACTCCCTGACTCCCCAACGACCACAGTTGTGGAGCCAGACGGGCCTTGGCAATGGTCATCGGAATGTGAATAACACTGACCACACCTCACAGAGGTTATAAGCTGAGGCAACATCAACCACCACCAGAACTGAAGAAGCCTCTTGGATGAGAGGTGAAACATCTTCAAGGAACTTTCTTAAACCATCTAAGACACCACGGTGGAACGGACTGACAGCTACAAGTTCCTGAGCCTGAACATCTCAGACAGCCTCAGCTGGGCCAAACACACTGCAATCACAGTGAAAAAAGCTCAGCAGAGGCTGTACTTGATTAAGGTGCTGAAGAAGGCCAGACTAGGATGCCAGCCTCTCACCCAAGCCTACAAAGGTTTGGTGGAGAGCGTCCTCACCTGAGCCATCACAGTGTGGTACGGCAACACCACCGTGGCTGAGCGGAAATCACTCCAGCGTGTCATCAGAACTGCAGAGAAAGTTGCTGGCTCTGGCCTCCCGTCTATGGAAACCATAAACACACATCGGTGCCGCCGGAAAGCGCAGAACATTCTGAAGGACAACCTCCATCCAGCTCATGGCCTGTTTCGGTGGGGGAACTCGGGCTACGGCCTGAGACACAGCAGACCAGTGAGCATCAGAGCTGTACAGCGCCTTTTCATAACAGCTTTATCCCGGCCACCATCAGACAAGTGGCATTGGACATCAGGGAGGGGAGGTACTATATAGAACACGGCATAACATCAAAATATCGCAACATCACACAAATGACAATGGACCAATGTGCAATACCCTCACAATGTACAATAAGTACCTTTACTGTGATGTACCTGTGCAAATGGCAATAAACTCTTTTCTATTCTAATATAAGCTAAACTGAAGGTGCTGACATTAGCTAGCTTACAACTTATCACACTACGAGCTGTTTATTCAGTTTCAAGTGATTATCTTTACCTGTTTTACCTGGAAACATTTGCTTGCTTGTTGAAAATATGAGCCAAGCTTTCAAAACTTAACTTTGTAGGACCATATGTTCACAGGTTTATCCTATGTCTTGAATGCACCAGAATTCATCACTTTTCACAGTGGAGCGCATTTCACGGTTTCACTTCCTGTACTATATGAGCATGTGTCAAATAAAAATCTTGAATCTTCAGTCCTAATCTACAAACCATCTGTTGATGCAGCTTGTGAGAAATAATGATTTGATGCATTTCTGTGCCGTAATTTCAGGATCTTTGAGTTTTTACAGCATGAGCAGCTCACCAGGAGCCTCTCTGGGTTTAAAAACAAACTTCTGCATGTGTTGTCGTGGCCGAGTGGTTAAGGCGATGGACTAGAAATCCATTGGGGTCTCCCCGCGCAGGTTCGAATCCTGCCGACAACGTGGGAATCTTTTGGAATGCAGCAAATCAGGAATTAGGTCACGAGCACCACAAACTTACAGCTGAAAAAAAAGACAGCACCAAAGTTGTGTGTTCAGCTGATCCTCCTCTGGTAGTTCAACAAGGACTCAGCGCTCCATCGACCCTCCTCGCTGTCTGAGTGGCGACTCTCTGGCCGACACCTGAGGAACATGAAGGAGAACACAGAGAACCTCAGTCAGGACTGTGACTTCTGACCTCAGGTAACTCACCCTAACATAAAGGGTGCTAACATTAGCCAGCTTAAAACATATCAAGTCACTTTGCTGACTTTTTAAATGAGTAGCTTTGCATGATATCTTCTAAGTACAGCAGTCTTTATACTACGATCACTGAGACACATTCACTGAACTCAGATGATCTTAATTTCACAAATCGTGTGACTTTTAGCACCAACTGAGTTGAATGTATTACTTTAAAGGGGTCTGTGCTTTCAGAGACAAATTACATTTTTACACTCAAAGTTTTTTATAAATGATTTTTCAAAGTTCTGTTTTCAATGATGTCTCTCTCTCTTGTGGCGTTAGCTAACCTGAAGGTGCAAACATTAGCCAGCTTAAAACAGATCACGCTACAGCCAGTTTACTCAGTTTGAAGCCATTAGCTTTACCTGTTTTACCTGGAAACATTCATTTGCTTGTTGAAAACATGAACCACCTTTAGAGCAAACCATATGTTCGCAGGTTTGTCCCATGTCCTTGAACACATCATATGTCACAGGTTTCCGTAGTGTAGTGGTTATCACGTTCGCCTAACACGCGAAAGGTCCCCAGTTCGAGACCGGGCGGAAACATGTGATCTATTTATTCATTTATACTTTTTTAATAATGTTAAGTCAGTCAGATAATGTCCATTTTAAGTCACTTAGTTAATTACACAAATTAATATAAATACAGACAAATGTACATATAAAGGTACTAATGGTGGTACGAGCAGTATAAACAATAGAATAGAATAGATTGATTAATGGGAAATAATACATCATAACAAGCTCTCTTTACCTCAAATTAAGAAATAAAATTGCACTTCAATAAATCCAGAATTATCCCGCATGTCAGTGTGTCATTACAGAGAGTAAGTTATTTTTGCAGACACTGAAGCTGCGATCGGCTCAGTGTGGTCACATGACGTCTTCCAACTTCCTCGTTAGTATAGTGGACAGTATCTCCGCCTGTCACGCGGAAGACCGGGGTTCGATTCCCCGACGGGGAGTAACAAGTGTTTTGAATTTTATGTTTCTTAGAAGTCTAACTTTCTGTAATGACAGTAGTGATAAAAAAGAGGCTGAAAACTTGACCTCATGATATGATCGCAGGTTTGTCCGATGTCCTTGAATGCACCCCCAACCAGCGGTTTCTGTAGTGTAGTGGTTATCACGTTCGCCTCACACGCGAAAGGTCCCCGGTTCGAAACCGGGCAGAAACACTGTTTTACTCAGAAGTAACATTAGCCTGATAATGTGAGAGGATGTAAAGGACAACAGTTTGCCCTTTTTGGATTGTGAGGTCCACATAGAAGAGGACAGAAGTCTGAGTGTTGGGGTTTACAGGAAACCAACACACACGGACCACTACCTGCTTTTTGACTCTCACCACCCACCGGAGCACAAGCTAGGGGTCATCAGGACCCTGCAACACAGGGCCGACAAGTTACCCACCAGTACCCAAGGCCAGGAAAAAGAACACAAAACCTGAAAGGGGCACTGAAAACTTGTGGATATCCTGATTGGAGCTTTGTGAAGGCTCACACAAGATCCAGAAAGGAGAACAACCCAGTGAGGACTGAAGAGAAGAAGAACAGGCGAAACAACATAGTGATCCCGTATGTGTCTGGAGTGTCTGAAAAACTGAGGAGGATCTTCAAATCTTCAACAAACACCAGATCCCCGTCTTTTTTAAGCCAAATAACACTCTCAGACAAAGACTGGTCCACCCAAAAGACACCACACCACACAGTCTGAAGAGCAACCTGGTGTATGCAGTTAAATGCAGCGAGCAATGCTCAGATCTCTACATAGGGGAAACCAAACAGCCACTTAACAAGTGAATGGCTCAACACAGAAGAGCCAGTTCCTCAGGACAGGATTTGGCGGTCTTCCTTCACCTCAAGGAAGAGGGACACTCATTTCAGGACACCAATGTTCAGATTTTGGACAGGGAGGACAGATGGTTTGAGAGAGGCGTGAAAGAAGCCATCCATGTCAAAGTGGAGAAGCCATCTCTGAACAGGTGGCGTGGTCTGCGACATCGTCTTTCGCCGATGCTAACGACCACCATTAGCATACGAGGGCTTGGTGAAACTCGCATTTCAACGACCCACTTTGTCACTCCCTGGCTCCCAACGACCACAGTTGTGGAGCCAGACGGGCCTTGGCAATGGTCATCGGAATGTGAATAACACTGACCACACCTCACAGAGGTTATAAGCTGAGGCAACATCAACCACCACCAGAACTGAAGAAGCCTCTTGGATGAGAGGTGAAACATCTTCAAGGAACTTTCTTAAACCATCTAAGACACCACGGTGGAACGGACTGACAGCTACAAGTTCCTGAGCCTGAACATCTCAGACAGCCTCAGCTGGGCCAAACACACTGCAATCACAGTGAAAAAAGCTCAGCAGAGGCTGTACTTGATTAAGGTGCTGAAGAAGGCCGGACTAGGATGCCAGCCTCTCACCCAAGCCTACAAAGGTTTGGTGGAGAGCGTCCTCACCTGAGCCATCACAGTGTGGTACGGCAACACCACCGTGGCTGAGCGGAAATCACTCCAGCGTGTCATCAGAACTGCAGAGAAAGTTGCTGGCTCTGGCCTCCCGTCTATGGAAACCATAAACACACATCGGTGCCGCCGGAAAGCGCAGAACATTCTGAAGGACAACCTCCATCCAGCTCATGGCCTGTTTCGGTGGGGGAACTCGGGCTACGGCCTGAGACACAGCAGACCAGTGAGCATCAGAGCTGTACAGCGCCTTTTCATAACAGCTTTATCCCGGCCACCATCAGACAAGTGGCATTGGACATCAGGGAGGGGAGGTACTATATAGAACACGGCATAACATCAAAATATCGCAACATCACACAAATGACAATGGACCAATGTGCAATACCCTCACAATGTACAATAAGTACCTTTACTGTGATGTACCTGTGCAAATGGCAATAAACTCTTTTCTATTCTAATATAAGCTAAACTGAAGGTGCTGACATTAGCTAGCTTACAACTTATCACACTACGAGCTGTTTATTCAGTTTCAAGTGATTATCTTTACCTGTTTTACCTGGAAACATTCGCTTGCTTGTTGAAAATATGAGCCAAGCTTTCAAAACTTAACTTTGTAGGACCATATGTTCACAGGTTTATCCTATGTCTTGAATGCACCAGAATTCATCACTTTTCACAGTGGAGCGCATTTCACGGTTTCACTTCCTGTACTATATGAGCATGTGTCAAATAAAAATCTTGAATCTTCAGTCCTAATCTACAAACCATCTGTTGATGCAGCTTGTGAGAAATAATGATTTGATGCATTTCTGTGCTGTAATTTCAGGATCTTTGAGTTTTTACAGCATGAGCAGCTCACCAGGAGCCTCTCTGGGTTTAAAAACAAACTTCTGCATGTGTTGTCGTGGCCGAGTGGTTAAGGCGATGGACTAGAAATCCATTGGGGTCTCCCCGCGCAGGTTCGAATCCTGCCGACAACGTGGGAATCTTTTGGAATGCAGCAAATCAGGAATTAGGTCACGAGCACCACAAACTTACAGCTGAAAAAAAAGACAGCACCAAAGTTGTGTGTTCAGCTGATCCTCCTCTGGTAGTTCAACAAGGACTCAGCGCTCCATCGACCCTCCTCACTGTCTGAGTGGCGACTCTCTGGCCGACACCTGAGGAACATGAAGGAGAACACAGAGAACCTCAGTCAGGACCGTGACTTCTGACCTCAGGTAACTCACCCTAACCTAAAAGGTGCTAACATTAGCCAGCTTACAACATATCAAGTCACTTTGCTGACTTTTTAAATGAGTAGCTTTGCATGATATCTTCTAAGTACAGGAGTCTTTATACTACGATCACTGAGACACATTCACTGAACTCAGATGATCTTAATTTCACAAATCGTGTGACTTTTAGCACCGAGTTGAATGTATTACTTTAAAGGGGTCTGTGCTTTCAGAGACAAATTACATTTTTACACTCAAAGTTTTTTATAAATGATTTTTCAAAGTTCTGTTTTCAATGATGTCTCTCTCTCTTGTGGCGTTAGCTAACCTGAAGGTGCAAACATTAGCCAGCTTAAAACAGATCACGCTACAGCCAGTTTACTCAGTCTGAAGCCATTAGCTTTACCTGTTTTACCTGGAAACATTCATTTGCTTGTTGAAAACATGAACCACCTTTAGAGCAAACCATATGTTCGCAGGTTTGTCCCATGTCCTTGAACACCTCATATGTCACAGGTTTCCGTAGTGTAGTGGTTATCACGTTCGCCTAACACGCGAAAGGTCCCCGGTTCGAGACCGGGCGGAAACATGTGATCTATTTATTCATTTATACTTTTTTAATAATGTTAAGTCAGTCAGATAATGTCCATTTTAAGTCACTTAGTTAATTACACAAATTAATATAAATACAGACAAATGTACATATAAAGGTACTAATGGTGGTACGAGCAGTATAAACAATAGAATAGAATAGATTGATTAATGGGAAATAATAAATCATAACAAGCTCTCTTTACCTCAAATTAAGAAATAAAATTGCACTTCAATAAATCCAGAATTATCCCGCATGTCAGTGTGTCATTACAGAGAGTAAGTTATTTTTGTAGACACTGAAGCTGCGATCGGCTCAGTGTGGTCACACGACGTCTTCCAACTTCCTCGTTAGTATAGTGGACAGTATCTCCGCCTGTCACGCGGAAGACCGGGGTTCGATTCCCCGACGGGGAGTAACAAGTGTTTTGAATTTTATGTTTCTTAGAAGTCTAACTTTCTGTAATGACAGTAGTGATAAAAAAAGAGGCTGAAAACTTGACCTCATGATATGATCGCAGGTTTGTCCGATGTCCTTGAATGCACCCCCAACCAGCGGTTTCTGTAGTGTAGTGGTTATCACGTTCGCCTCACACGCGAAAGGTCCCCGGTTCGAAACCGGGCAGAAACACTGTTTTACTCAGAAGTAACATTAGCCTGATAATGTGAGAGGATGTAAAGGACAACAGTTTGCCCTTTTTGGATTGTGAGGTCCACATAGAAGAGGACAGAAGTCTGAGTGTTGGGGTTTACAGGAAACCAACACACACGGACCACTACCTGCTTTTTGACTCTCACCACCCACCGGAGCACAAGCTAGGGGTCATCAGGACCCTGCAACACAGGGCCGACAAGTTACCCACCAGTACCCAAGGCCAGGAAAAAGAACACAAAACCTGAAAGGGGCACTGAAAACTTGTGGATATCCTGATTGGAGCTTTGTGAAGGCTCACACAAGATCCAGAAAGGAGAACAACCCAGTGAGGACTGAAGAGAAGAAGAACAGGCGAAACAACATAGTGATCCCGTATGTGTCTGGAGTGTCTGAAAAACTGAGGAGGATCTTCAAATCTTCAACAAACACCAGATCCCCATCTTTTTTAAGCCAAATAACACTCTCAGACAAAGACTGGTCCACCCAAAAGACCCCACACCACACAGTCTGAAGAGCAACCTGGTGTATGCAGTTAAATGCAGCGAGGAATGCTCAGATCTCTACATAGGGGAAACCAAACAGCCACTTAACAAGCGTATGGCTCAACACAGAAGAGCCAGTTCCTCAGGACAGGATTCGGCGGTCTTCCTTCACCTCAAGGAAGAGGGACACTCATTTCAGGACACCAATGTTCAGATTTTGGACAGGGAGGACAGATGGTTTGAGAGAGGCGTGAAAGAAGCCATCCATGTCAAAGTGGAGAAGCCATCTCTGAACAGGTGGCGTGGGTCTGCGACATCGTCTTTCGCCGATGCTAACGACCACCATTAGCATACGAGGGCTCGGTGAAACTCGCATTTCAACGACCCCCTTTGTCACTCCCTGGCTCCCAACGACCATCGTTGAGGAGCCAGATGGGCCTTGGCAATGGTCGTCGGAATGTGAATAACACTGACCACACCTCACAGAGGTTATAAGCTGAGGCAACATCAACCACCACCAGAACTGAAGAAGCCTCTTGGATGAGAGGTGAAACATCTTCAAGGAACTTTCTTAAACCATCTAAGACACCACGGTGGAACGGACTGACAGCTACAAGTTCCTGAGCCTGAACATCTCAGACAGCCTCAGCTGGGCCAAACACACTGCAATCACAGTGAAAAAAGCTCAGCAGAGGCTGTACTTGATTAAGGTGCTGAAGAAGGCCGGACTAGGATGCCAGCCTCTCACCCAAGCCTACAAAGGTTTGGTGGAGAGCGTCCTCACCTGAGCCATCACAGTGTGGTACGGCAACACCACCGTGGCTGAGCGGAAATCACTCCAGCGTGTCATCAGAACTGCAGAGAAAGTTGCTGGCTCTGGCCTCCCGTCTATGGAAACCATAAACACACATCGGTGCCGCCGGAAAGCGCAGAACATTCTGAAGGACAACCTCCATCCAGCTCATGGCCTGTTTCGGTGGGGGAACTCGGGCTACGGCCTGAGACACAGCAGACCAGTGAGCATCAGAGCTGTACAGCGCCTTTTCATAACAGCTTTATCCCGGCCACCATCAGACAAGTGGCATTGGACATCAGGGAGGGGAGGTACTATATAGAACACGGCATAACATCAAAATATCGCAACATCACACAAATGACAATGGACCAATGTGCAATACCCTCACAATGTACAATAAGTACCTTTACTGTGATGTACCTGTGCAAATGGCAATAAACTCTTTTCTATTCTAATATAAGCTAAACTGAGGTGCTGACATTAGCTAGCTTACAACTTATCACACTACGAGCTGTTTATTCAGTTTCAAGTGATTATCTTTACCTGTTTTACCTGGAAACATTCGCTTGCTTGTTGAAAATATGAGCCAAGCTTTCAAAACTTAACTTTGTAGGACCATATGTTCACAGGTTTATCCTATGTCTTGAATGCACCAGAATTCATCACTTTTCACAGTGGAGCGCATTTCACGGTTTTCACTTCCTGTACTATATGAGCATGTGTCAAATAAAAATCTTGAATCTTCAGTCCTAATCTACAAACCATCTGTTGATGCAGCTTGTGAGAAATAATGATTTGATGCATTTCTGTGCTGTAATTTCAGGATCTTTGAGTTTTTACAGCATGAGCAGCTCACCAGGAGCCTCTCTGGGTTTAAAAACAAACTTCTGCATGTGTTGTCGTGGCCGAGTGGTTAAGGCGATGGACTAGAAATCCATTGGGGTCTCCCCGCGCAGGTTCGAATCCTGCCGACAACGTGGGAATCTTTTGGAATGCAGCAAATCAGGAATTAGGTCACGAGCACCACAAACTTACAGCTGAAAAAAAAGACAGCACCAAAGTTGTGTGTTCAGCTGATCCTCCTCTGGTAGTTCAACAAGGACTCAGCGCTTCATCGACCCTCCTCACTGTCTGAGTGGCGACTCTCTGGCCGACACCTGAGGAACATGAAGGAGAACACAGAGAACCTCAGTCAGGACTGTGACTTCTGACCTCAGGTAACTCACCCTAACCTAAAAGGTGCTAACATTAGCCAGCTTAAAACATATCAAGTCACTTTGCTGACGTTTTAAATGAGTAGCTTTGCATGATATCTTCTAAATACAGGAGTCTTTATACTACGATCACTGAGACACATTCACTGAACTCAGATGATCTTAATTTCACAAATCGTGTGACTTTTAGCACCAACTGAGTTGAATGTATTACTTTAAAGGGGTCTGTGCTTTCAGAGACAAATTACATTTTTACACTCAAAGTTTTTTATAAATGATTTTTCAAAGTTCTGTTTTCAATGATGTCTCTCTCTCTTGTGGCGTTAGCTAACCTGAAGGTGCAAACATTAGCCAGCTTAAAACAGATCACGCTACAGCCAGTTTACTCAGTCTGAAGCCATTAGCTTTACCTGTTTTACCTGGAAACATTCATTTGCTTGTTGAAAACATGAACCACCTTTAGAGCAAACCATATGTTCGCAGGTTTGTGCCATGTCCTTGAACACATCATATGTCACAGGTTTCCGTAGTGTAGTGGTTATCACGTTCGCCTAACACGCGAAAGGTCCCCGGTTCGAGACCGGGCGGAAACATGTGATCTATTTATTCATTTATACTTTTTTAATAATGTTAAGTCAGTCAGATAATGTCCATTTTAAGTCACTTAGTTAATTACACAAATTAATATAAATACAGACAAATGTACATATAAAGGTACTAATGGTGGTACGAGCAGTATAAACAATAGAATAGAATAGATTGATTAATGGGAAATAATACATCATAACAAGCTCTCTTTACCTCAAATTAAGAAATAAAATTGCACTTCAATAAATCCAGAATTATCCCGCATGTCAGTGTGTCATTACAGAGAGTAAGTTATTTTTGTAGACACTGAAGCTGCGATCGGCTCAGTGTGGTCACATGACATCTTCCAACTTCCTCGTTAGTATAGTGGACAGTATCTCCGCCTGTCACGCGGAAGACCGGGGTTCGATTCCCCGACGGGGAGTAACAAGTGTTTTGAATTTTATGTTTCTTAGAAGTCTAACTTTCTGTAATGACAGTAGTGATAAAAAAAGAGGCTGAAAACTATGAGGGGCCATCAGGGACATTATTCAGGATTACCATTCACACACACATATGAAACTAAACATATTCACACATTATAGTAAAAACCTCACACACTTACAACTGAAATGCTCTCACACACACTACTGAAATGTTGTGCTCTCATACACACTACTGAAACGCTCTCACACACACTACTGAAACGCTCTCATACACACTACTGAAACGCTCTCATACACACTAGTGAAACGCTCTCACATACACTACTGAAATGCTCTCACACACACTAGTGAAACGCTCTCACATACACTACTGAAATGCTCTCACATACACTACTGAAATGCTCTCATACACACTACTGAAATGCTCTCACACACACTACTGAAACGCTCTCATACACACTACTGAAACGCTCTCACATACACTACTGAAATGCTCTCACACACACTACTGAAACACTCTCACACACACTAGTGAAACGCTCTCACATACACTACTGAAATGCTCTCACACACACTACTGAAACGCTCTAACACACACTACTGAGATTTCAGTGTAACAGGAAGGTGTCTTAAAAGAGGAAGTTTAGGCCATTTTTCTTCTTTTGATCATTCTGGGGACACTCATGGTGGATAATCACTGGAGGGAAGAGTGTTAAGTGACAGTGCTAACAATGAATTTTCATCTAGTCTTCTTTGTTTTTTAGTGCAAACTTTATTATATGACGTAAAAGGGAATGAAGAGAATGTAATACGTTTTTTTTCAAGCACTTTGCAGTGTATTGAATCGCTTCAGAGAAATGAGCCCAATAATTTTGACCAGGAACGTCTCTATAGAGTACTTGATGACCATACAAGAACTTTATCTGCTCTGCATGCAGTGGTGTCCAGATATGATACTTCAAATAGGGACGTCTGTCACCTACTGGAATCGCTGCACAGGTGTTTTTGCAATATGCTTCAAGAACACGAGGCCAGGCAGAGGTCTGCTGATGCAAATTTGTTTACCCCCAACAACCTTCACTGGTCAACCTGGCCGTCCCAGATACACCATAACCAGTCAACAGATTTCTCACTGTGTGTCTATTGGCATGACATGGCAGAGAATTGCATTCTGCTTTGGGATAAGTAGAACTCTGCACAGACACAGACAACTACTGGGATTTGAACCTCGGAGATATGCAGTTATGTCAAATCAAGAACTGGATACCCTTGTGACTGTAATATTACAGAATACCCCAAATGCAGGGGAAACTTATGTTCTTGGAAGCCTGAGATCACGCCACATAAGGATCCAGTGTTGGCGGGTCAGAGAAAGCCTTTATCGAGTGGATCCCATTGGGCGATCATTACGACGTCGTCATGCTATAAGGCGGAGGGTCTATGATGTTCAGTCCCCCAACCAATTATGGTAAGCTCACAATGAAAGACTTGCCAAGATCAGTAAAGGTGCCATGCCACACCATTAACTCTTGTGGGTCGCTTTAATGTACGACCCTATGTGGTCACCAGAGGACATAAAAGTCATACCCCAAAAACTGCTATAAAAATACAATATTTTTTTGAATGTTTTTGCTCAAATCATTCAAACAACTTCAGTCCTAATCAAAAATATCAAATATTTAATCATGTCTTTTATTTTAACCCTTTACATGCCAATTTGATTACATGATGTCAGTTTCTATGAAAAAAAACCATAAAAAAATATAATTTTTTTAATACAACAGTGACATAACTGTAATCAAATGGGCATTTAAAAAGTTGAAATAAAAGAAATAATTAAATATTTGATATTTTTCATTAGGTCTGAAGTTGATTGAATGATCTGAGCACAAAAAGTACAAAAAATATGAATCTGTTATGTTTTTATAGCAGTTTTTGGGAGAGGACATTTATGTCCTGATGACCTCAAAGGGTCGTCAATTATGAATCTGACACTGCAAAAAAAAAAATGCATGAAAATCTATTTTGTCACAGGTCTTATGTATATTTAAGCCTGATCTTTAAAAAAATCCCCAGCCCTCCAACATTTATTATAACTTTGGCCCCATTTAACCTTTGACCTCTGAAAAAAATCTGATTTTGAATATTAACACTTGTCATGAAAAACACCTTACTACAAAAATCATTCCATATTGAGAAACAAAAACAAAATTATGGTCAAAAGTTCAGCAAATAATTGACTGAAAGGACAAAAATATCCCTGTTTACCCATGAGGGTAAATAATAATAATAATTATGATGATGATGATGATTCTGGTCTCCCAACAGGCATTTCGATGGAAACCACAAGCTTGTGAGGTGGCGTCTGGTCATGCACGGCTGTGTTGATGGCTTCAGTCGGACTATTATATACCTGCGGTGCTCATCTAATAACAGGGCCTCAAGTGTGTTATCATTATTTTTAGAGGGTGTTGAGAACTTTGGTTTGCCTGCAAGGGTCAGATGTGATTATGGCATGGAAAATATACTTGTTGCACGTTTTATGTTGGAAAGAAGGGGACTGAACAGTGTTATTACAGGTGTTTCAGTTCATAATCAGAGAATTGAAAGACTATGGGCAGAACTCAATAGAGTTGTTTGCAGACACTTCAACATTTTTAACTTCATGGAAGAACAAGGTATTCTTGACTCATTGAATGAACTACATCTTTTTTGTCTGCATTATGTTTATTTGGCAAGAATTCAGCAGGCAGGGAATCACCACGTCCTCTACAACTCTCTTGTTGCTCCCTTCTGGTGACAGACGAATGGCGACAAGATCATCCAGCTGGTCAGCAGTCAGCGTGCTTGGCTCATAGCAGAACAGGGGGCGAAAGCTGTCTGGATGTTTTTGGATTTTCTCCAGAACCCCCAGAGTTCTCAGTCCTTCACGGAATCTGTAAAAACAACAAACAAAAAACAATTGTATTTGTTGAATTCATTCAGAATTTTTGACATTGTCAATTTGTTACAGGAACAAACTTTATGGCAGTAAATGGCACCAGTTCGATCCTTTCCAGGAATATCTGCAACTAAATCAAGGTTTAAAAAGCGTATTTTGTAGGGTATATATAGAAATGACCCAAAGTAGTTATTTTTAGATTACACCTACATAATATGAAAATGTATTTCTAACAGTAACTGTAAAATTAAGCTTAATCTGCAATTTTAAAAACTAAAAACCTGATTTACTTACAGTTACATACTTTGTATGCGGTAGCTCGAGCTGCACTGCAAGGTTAGCATATTACAGCTTTCAAAGGTTTTTGTTAAGTAAACTATAAGAGAAAATATAATCACAGAGACATACACAGCAAATAATGACTCAAATGAAAACTACATTGCTCAGTAATTTGCCTCAATGTGTGTAAAATACACTGAGCCGGTGGCTCAACTTACCCCAGAGCTACCATTATGACTTTATTAGCTAAAATGGTGGACTTTTATGCTAGGTTTCTGACCTCATGATGTAGCTCATAGACACCACAATTGATGTATAAAACAAATTTAAAATGAATTTTTTTGGTCTAAACACAATTCTAATGAAATATATGATAGACTAAATTCACTTTCAAGAGTGAAAAATGTTTTTTTTAAATAAATGTCTAACCCCTTTACCCAAGTGCTTCTTACCTTCACAGACTCTATGAAATGATGCCCAGCTCCTAAATATTTGGTCACATGATCAATTTTTATTACCGTTTCCTAACAACAAGGGGTTGCTTAACTTACTCTTTGGCTCAACTTACCCCAGTCTCCCCTATAGGGCTATCATTCTACTTACAATATAAACTCTAAGTGTGTTTTTTCTCTTTATTGATACAAAGAGAGAAAGGGTTTACCTGTCGTCTTCTGGAATACACTCACCAAATCCACCCCTGATGTGTTGTATGACAGTCTGGTGGTCCCAGACCTTCTGGAACTCAAAGGCACTGAGGATATGTCCATGTTTGTGCAGCCAAACTTTTGTGTCTTGTTGGCACACAATTCCCCATGACGGATTTGGGAGTAGTATTACATCTTTGTTGAAATCGTCATGCTGATGTGCACGGACTCTGAAATAATAACAAAAGAACAGACTGCGCGTAAACAGACGGTGAGGGTCACGCTGCCATAGCTGAAACAATTCAGAGACAATGGCAGCAGATCGGCAGGTTAACGGTTTAAAACTCAGTTAACGAGCTTCGTCATCGATCAGAAATAATAATAATAAAAAAAACCAGAATATGCATCAATAGTTAGAATGGTAACGCAGTGTAAACATCCATCTTACCTTCTTCTCCGTGTGCTCGATGTCCATGTGCTGAAGCTCTGCTGAGCTTGATAACGCGGCACGGAGGTCCGTAAAGGGCCAACAGACGGCTGCGGCGCGCCGCTGCGGCCGCGAGATGGGAATAGTGTAGTGAGTTGACTCTCCACTGTGTTGGTCCCTGAGGCAGCGTGAGACTGTTGCCCGCCTGTTGTTGCATTAGACAATGTTCGAATTGTCTCCGACGTTGCTAAAATGTTGCTAAGTAACGCTGCAGCTTCTGTTAGACCACCCGAGTGCTCCTGAAGTGACATTTGCGCTCCAACGACGCTCCACTTCCTCTTACGGGCCACCTTCCGGTTACACTGAAATGCCTTCCGTTTACACTGAAATGCCTTCCGTTTACACTGAAATGCCTTCCGTTTACACTGAAATGCCTTCCGTTTACACTGAAATGCCTTCCGTTTACACTGAAATGCCTTCCGTTTACACTGAAATGCCTTCCGTTTACACTGAAATGCCTTCCGGTTACACTGAAATCTCAGTAGTGTGTGTGAGAGCGTTTCACTAGTGTGTATGAGAGCGTTTCACTAGTGTGTATGAGAGCGTTTCAGTAGTGTGTGTGAGAGCGTTTCAGTAGTGTGTGTGAGAGCGTTTCAGTAGTGTATGTGAGAGCGTTTCAGTAGTGTATATGAGAGCGTTTCAGTAGTGTGTATGAGAGCGTTTCAGTAGTGTGTATGAGAGCGTTTCAGTAGTGTGTATGAGAGCGTTTCAGTAGTGTGTATGAGAGCACAACGTTTCAGTAGTGTATGTGAGAGCATTTCAGTAGTGTGTGTGAGAGCGTTTCACTAGTGTGTATGAGAGCGTTTCAGTAGTGTGTATGAGAGCGTTTCAGTAGTGTGTGTGAGAGCATTTCAGTAGTGTGTATGAGAGCACAACATTTCACTAGTGTGTGTGAGAGCGTTTCAGTAGTGTGTATGAGAGCATTTCAGTAGTGTGTATGAGAGCACAACATTTCAGTAGTGTGTATGAGAGCGTTTCAGTAGTGTATGTGAGAGCGTTTCAGTAGTGTGTATGAGAGCACAACATTTCAGTAGTGTGTGTGAGAGCGTTTCACTAGTGTGTATGAGAGCGTTTCAGTAGTGTGTATGAGAGCACAACATTTCAGTAGTGTGTGTGAGAGCATTTCAGTTGTAAGTGTGTGAGGTTTTTACTATAATGTGTGAATATGTTTAGTTTCATATGTGTGTGTGAATGGTAATCCTGAATAATGTCCCTGATGGCCCCTCATAGAAAACTTGACCTCATGATATGATCGCAGGTTTGTCCAATGTCCTTGAATGCACCCCCAACCAGCGGTTTCTGTAGTGTAGTGGTTATCACGTTCGCCTCACACGCGAAAGGTCCCCGGTTCGAAACCGGGCAGAAACACTGTTTTACTCAGAAGTAACATTAGCCTGATAATGTGAGAGGATGTAAAGGACAACAGTTTGCCCTTTTTGGATTGTGAGGTCCACATAGAAGAGGACAGAAGTCTGAGTGTTGGGGTTTACAGGAAACCAACACACACGGACCACTACCTGCTTTTTGACTCTCACCACCCACCGGAGCACAAGCTAGGGGTCATCAGGACCCTGCAACACAGGGCCGACAAGTTACCCACCAGTACCCAAGGCCAGGAAAAAGAACACAAAACCTGAAAGGGGCACTGAAAACTTGTGGATATCCTGATTGGAGCTTTGTGAAGGCTCACACAAGATCCAGAAAGGAGAACAACCCAGTGAGAACTGAAGAGAAGAAGAACAGGCGAAACAACATAGTGATCCCGTATGTGTCTGGAGTGTCTGAAAAACTGAGGAGGATCTTCAAATCTTCAACAAACACCAGATCCCCGTCTTTTTTAAGCCAAATAACACTCTCAGACAAAGACTGGTCCACCCAAAAGACACCACACCACACAGTCTGAAGAGCAACCTGGTGTATGCAGTTAAATGCAGCGAGCAATGCTCAGATCTCTACATAGGGGAAACCAAACAGCCACTTAACAAGTGAATGGCTCAACACAGAAGAGCCAGTTCCTCAGGACAGGATTCGGCGGTCTTCCTTCACCTCAAGGAAGAGGGACACTCATTTCAGGACACCAATGTTCAGATTTTGGACAGGGAGGACAGATGGTTTGAGAGAGGCGTGAAAGAAGCCATCCATGTCAAAGTGGAGAAGCCATCTCTGAACAGGTGGCGTGGTCTGCGACATCGTCTTTCGCCGATGCTAACGACCACCATTAGCATACGAGGGCTTGGTGAAACTCGCATTTCAACGACCCACTTTGTCACTCCCTGGCTCCCAACGACCACAGTTGTGGAGCCAGACGGGCCTTGGCAATGGTCATCGGAATGTGAATAACACTGACCACACCTCACAGAGGTTATAAGCTGAGGCAACATCAACCACCACCAGAACTGAAGAAGCCTCTTGGATGAGAGGTGAAACATCTTCAAGGAACTTTCTTAAACCATCTAAGACACCACGGTGGAACGGACTGACAGCTACAAGTTCCTGAGCCTGAACATCTCAGACAGCCTCAGCTGGGCCAAACACACTGCAATCACAGTGAAAAAAGCTCAGCAGAGGCTGTACTTGATTAAGGTGCTGAAGAAGGCCGGACTAGGATGCCAGCCTCTCACCCAAGCCTACAAAGGTTTGGTGGAGAGCGTCCTCACCTGAGCCATCACAGTGTGGTACGGCAACACCACCGTGGCTGAGCGGAAATCACTCCAGCGTGTCATCAGAACTGCAGAGAAAGTTGCTGGCTCTGGCCTCCCGTCTATGGAAACCATAAACACACATCGGTGCCGCCGGAAAGCGCAGAACATTCTGAAGGACAACCTCCATCCAGCTCATGGCCTGTTTCGGTGGGGGAACTCGGGCTACGGCCTGAGACACAGCAGACCAGTGAGCATCAGAGCTGTACAGCGCCTTTTCATAACAGCTTTATCCCGGCCACCATCAGACAAGTGGCACTGGACATCAGGGAGGGGAGGTACTATATAGAACACGGCATAACATCAAAATATCGCAACATCACACAAATGACAATGGACCAATGTGCAATACCCTCACAATGTACAATAAGTACCTTTACTGTGATGTACCTGTGCAAATGGCAATAAACTCTTTTCTATTCTAATATAAGCTAAACTGAAGGTGCTGACATTAGCTAGCTTACAACTTATCACACTACGAGCTGTTTATTCAGTTTCAAGTGATTATCTTTACCTGTTTTACCTGGAAACATTCGCTTGCTTGTTGAAAATATGAGCCAAGCTTTCAAAACTTAACTTTGTAGGACCATATGTTCACAGGTTTATCCTATGTCTTGAATGCACCAGAATTCATCACTTTTCACAGTGGAGCGCATTTCACGGTTTCACTTCCTGTACTATATGAGCATGTGTCAAATAAAAGTCTTGAATCTTCAGTCCTAATCTACAAACCATCTGTTGATGCAGCTTGTGAGAAATAATGATTTGATGCATTTCTGTGCTGTAATTTCAGGATCTTTGAGTTTTTACAGCATGAGCAGCTCACCAGGAGCCTCTCTGGGTTTAAAAACAAACTTCTGCATGTGTTGTCGTGGCCGAGTGGTTAAGGCGATGGACTAGAAATCCATTGGGGTCTCCCCGCGCAGGTTCGAATCCTGCCGACAACGTGGGAATCTTTTGGAATGCAGCAAATCAGGAATTAGGTCACGAGCACCACAAACTTACAGCTGAAAAAAAAGACAGCACCAAAGTTGTGTGTTCAGCTGATCCTCCTCTGGTAGTTCAACAAGGACTCAGCGCTCCATCGACCCTCCTCACTGTCTGAGTGGCGACTCTCTGGCCGACACCTGAGGAACATGAAGGAGAACACAGAGAACCTCAGTCAGGACTGTGACTTCTGACCTCAGGTAACTCACCCTAACATAAAAGGTGCTAACATTAGCCAGCTTAAAACATATCAAGTCACTTTGCTGACGTTTTAAATGAGTAGCTTTGCATGATATCTTCTAAATACAGGAGTCTTTATACTACGATCACTGAGACATATTCACTGAACTCAGATGATCTTAATTTCACAAATCGTGTGACTTTTAGCACCAACTGAGTTGAATGTATTACTTTAAAGGGGTCTGTGCTTTCAGAGACAAATTACATTTTTACACTCAAAGTTTTTTATAAATGATTTTTCAAAGTTCTGTTTTCAATGATGTCTCTCTCTCTTGTGGCGTTAGCTAACCTGAAGGTGCAAACATTAGCCAGCTTAAAACAGATCACGCTACAGCCAGTTTACTCAGTTTGAAGCCATTAGCTTTACCTGTTTTACCTGGAAACATTCATTTGCTTGTTGAAAACATGAACCACCTTTAGAGCAAACCATATGTTCGCAGGTTTGTCCCATGTCCTTGAACACATCATATGTCACAGGTTTCCGTAGTGTAGTGGTTATCACGTTCGCCTAACACGCGAAAGGTCCCCGGTTCGAGACCGGGCGGAAACATGTGATCTATTTATTCATTTATACTTTTTTAATAATGTTAAGTCAGTCAGATAATGTCCATTTTAAGTCACTTAGTTAATTACACAAATTAATATAAATACAGACAAATGTACATATAAAGGTACTAATGGTGGTACGAGCAGTATAAACAATAGAATAGAATAGATTGATTAATGAGAAATAATACATCATAACAAGCTCTCTTTACCTCAAATTAAGAAATAAAATTGCACTTCAATAAATCCAGAATTATCCCGCATGTCAGTGTGTCATTACAGAGAGTAAGTTATTTTTGTAGACACTGAAGCTGCGATCGGCTCAGTGTGGTCACATGACATCTTCCAACTTCCTCGTTAGTATAGTGGACAGTATCTCCGCCTGTCACGCGGAAGACCGGGGTTCGATTCCCCGACGGGGAGTAACAAGTGTTTTGAATTTTATGTTTCTTAGAAGTCTAACTTTCTGTAATGACAGTAGTGATAAAAAAACAGGCTGAAAACTTGACCTCATGATATGATCGCAGGTTTGTCCGATGTCCTTGAATGGACTTCATACCACAGGTTTCTGTAGTGTAGTGGTTATCACGTTCGCCTCACACGCGAAAGATCCCCGGTTCGAGACCAGGTAAAAACATGTGATGTATGCATTTATACTTTTTTAATAATGTTAAGTTAGTCAGATAATGTCCATTTTAATATGTTCATACTCCGATGACAACGATGAATTAATCAAACTGCTTAAACAAAATGCTACATTTCATCTGGCCTTTTAGCTTAAACTGCTGCTTAAACTGTGACTCCACTGTTAATTCTGGAGTTCAAACCACTGCTGATGCAGTCAGACCAGTCAGGACATTTAATGCAGCTGCTATGTTTGTTTATTTTGCAAGGATAAATGAAACAAATGAAATGAAAATGAAATAGTAAATAAAAGAAATTTTAAAAAATAAATGAAAAAAATTAACCATAAATGAAACTGTAAACAACAAATGAAAAAAAACAATAAACAAAATAATAAACAAAAAAAACAATAAATGAATAAAATAATAAACAGTAAATGAAATAAACAATAAATGAAATAAACAGTAAATGAAATAAACAGTAAATGAAATAAACAATAAATGAAATAAACAGCAAATTAAATAAACAGTAAATAAAATAAACAGTAAATGAAATAAACAATAAATGAAATAAACAGCAAATTAAATAAACAGTAAATGAAATAAACAGTAAATGAAATAAACAATAAAGTGGAATCACTCTGTTCCTTGTGCAGAGCAACAACAGCACAGAGTCCTAAAGACTCTGCCAAAGAATCTCCGGAGTCTTTTCAGAGGCCTCCTTGGAGTCTTTGTGGTGTCCTGAGCTTCACCCCTCACTTCATCTGGAAGGTCAGCAGCAGTAGGAGTTTCTACTGGACCTTCATCAACTGAAATGGCATCGTGCAGGTCAGTTTGAATGATGACAGATGAAGTGGAGGTGGATGCAGCTTCAATCACATCTCCTGTTGGAGACTCCTTTGAACCATGTTCTGCAGACTGTCTGATTGGTTGGAATGTCAGAGCTCTCTGAGGCCTCAGCAGCTACAGGAATGCTGTTATTTCTGCCAGCATCTTCTGGAGAGGAGGTGGCTTCATCTGAAGCTTCGTGTTCACAGCAAACAGCAGCGATGTTTTCATCAGCTGAGCAGCCAGCAGCTGAATGCGTGTTTGCTGAGGCGTCGCCTTCCTCTGAGGATGCAGCCATTGGAGGGACGCTCACAGTAGGAACTGAGACCAAGTCACTGGATGGAGAACGATAACAAGTATGTGAGTAAATGAGTAAAAGATTCAACAAATCCATCAACTAGTAGAACATTCCATCAAAAATATACCATCCAGCATCCATCCAGCACTTACTGAGAGCTGCTGTCACCATTGTCCTCGATGCTGAGGGTCAGAAACCAATGCTCCAGAGCATCGCTCGGTGAGATTCGTTGCTGCAGATTTAGATCCAGCATCTTCATAAGGAGGCTGACAAACTTCAGTTTGTCATCATCCGTCTCCACATCTGGATACATCTGCATTTGGACAAAGATTTAATGGTTATTCAAAACAGCACTGATGTTTCAGGTCAGGATTTCCATGTTGAGAGCATCAAGGAGCTCCTACCTTCACCAGCTCAGACAGACTCTTGAACGTGGTTGAGAAGCGTCTCAGAATCTGAGGAGGGAAACCGGTCACGGCTTTGTACTCCTCAGGTGTCTGGAAAATGAGAGAATGTGTTTGAGAAGTTAAAAATAAGTGGGAATTTTGGCCAGATGTAAAGGAAGCATGTTGAGGACAGCGTTCATACCTTCAGTGTCCATATGTTCTCTGTGGAGGTAAAGTAGAGATGGGTGTTGGTGCCTCCACTCAGCAGCTCATCATCTGGCTGACCCAGAGTCTCCACCAGAGTTTTCATCTAAACAGACAATATCAGCTACATCAGCATAAAAGATACTCCTGCATCTATCTGAGTTTCAACATAAAGCTGTGCTGTTAAATCCTAGAACACTGGAGGACATACCAGGTGATACTGACACCTCTGAGGGAACAACGGGCTGCCGAGGAACATGGTGGACAGAACAGCACCAACAGACCACATGTCTACTGCCTCAGAGATGGGAAGACCCAGAAGAACATCAGGAGACCTGAGGGAGGAAGACAGCAATCAGAAATGACAGTTTTACATGTTCATGATTGGTGGCGACATCAGATCAGACCAGCAGTAACTGAAGCTGGAAGACAAATCTTCAAACCCACCTGTATCCAACAGGCTGCATGATGGAGCTGCCCTGGACTTCAGCAGCTGGGACGGCTGAACCAAAGCCGATCAGTTTTACTCTGAAGGGCTGCTGGTCTTCCTGCTTCACCAGCATCACATGATGTGGTTTGATGCTTGTGTGGATGATGCCAGCAGTCTTCAGAGTATGAAGAGCAGAGAGCAGCTGCAGGGCCAGAAGAAGAAACAAAGAGTGAATTTTCATGTTCAGGTGTTTCAGGATCTTTGAGTTTTTACAGCATGAGCAGCTCACCAGGAGCCTCTCTGGGTTTAAAAACAAACTTCTGCATGACAACACATGCAGAAGTTGCAGAAGATCCTGAAATTAAAGCACAGAAGATCATCAAATCATTATTTCTCACAAGCTGCATCAACAGATGATTTTTAATTCAGGCCTGAAGATTCAATACTTTTATTTGATACGTGCTTATAGTACAGACCTGTGAACATTTGGTCACACATAGTTATGCCTGGAAAGCTTAGCTCATATTTTCAAAAAGCAAATGAATGTTTCCAGGTATAACAGGCTTTTTCTTAAGAGAGAACGTTCTACTTTTCAACTTAGAAATAATGAAATTATTGAATTTTTAATGTAAGTGATTTTGATCTCTGCTGTATACTGTATAATAATTATAATAAAAGTTCTCATGTTTGATTGGTCCAAACATCTGGAGCTTCAGTAGAAATCAATTGGACTCTTGTAGGTTCTTCAAGATGTTTCATCCAAGATACTTCTTCAGTTCTAACTAAATGTGTTATTCATTAAATAAAGTTTGCTTCTAGCTGGATACTATGCAATGAAAGTTTATTTAAGAATCAATACTTTACAGATATATTCCCATTAAATAAGTAAACGTAGTATAATCAAATATAAATACCTGCAAACCTGTGTGTTTTTTTGCGATTTAATTGTCTCTCTGTGCAGTTTGTTTGTTTATTGTTTTGATTTAGTTTATTTTTATTTTTGCGTTAGAGTACTGTGACATGTCTGAAGTAAATTAAATAAAATTGCTTGCGATTAGAGCTCCTCTGTGTGCTTCATTCAGGACAGTTTGTTTGTTGTTTCTTTGTTTGTTTGTGATAAAAGGCCCTATGTACAGAAATACAAATACCTAAAAATAAATTAACAAGCCCCCTCCCCCTTTTGAAAGTTCTTTTTCACAATAAATAAAGACTTATTTAATTATTAAATGTATGTATATGTTTGTTTTTCAGGATTTAGATCATAGGAATGTTTATTTGTTTGCTTAATACTATTTAAAACTCTTTGAATCTATTTATCTAAATAATTTAAAACATTATCACAACATTTGATTTTTATTTCATCACTAATAGATTACATAAACATTTATTGTTCATAAATTAGGTATATTAAAGTTAAAAACTCAATGTGCATTAACCGTCGTGTGTAGTTCCCCTCCGGACCGCTGGGGGGCGCCACCTGGTCGCAGTTCTCCAGTTAAACTGCAGAAAAAGCGGCTCAAACACGTGTTTGTTTCCTCTCGGGCTGCATGTTGTGGTCGGCTTGGGGGACTCAGAGCAGAAAACAATCAAATAATTCAAATAATTACCGAGTGTCAGCGATTGTCGATCAGATATGACGAAGGTGAAGAAGGAAAAGGCCGCTGCGGACGGAGAGGAAGCCGCCGGAGGGACCGAGAAGTCCTACCAGGAGCTGATCGCTCACCTCAACCCGATCTCTCAGCCGCTGGCCTCCAGAAAACTTAGCAAGAAGCTCTACAAATGCGTCAAGAAAGGTACAAATGAGGAAAAGCGCCGCTAACAGCAAGAAACTTGCCGATTTCTGATTTTTTTTTAGGAGACTGTGCGGAACTCGGTTTAGAAATTGTTGACTTCAGCCGTCTCTCTACTGGCAGCAGATGTTAGAATCAAATAGGAGATGGAAAGAGGCACCAAACAAAACGTCAGACTCTCCTCCTTAATTCGGCTTTTTAACTTATTATTCAGATGTCCTCATTTTGCGATTTGACACGTACTTTCTGGCAAGAAGAATCGCCTTTTCGCGTTACAAGTGAGTGGGTTTTCAGTTGTTTCTACTGAGAAAGGGCCAAACTCGGTTTAAAAATGGTTGTTTTTAACGATCTCTTGCCTGAAACAAACCTTGCAGCCAGTGTGGGACGTGAAATGAAACACTGAATGAACCGTTTAACTCTTCTGATTAATTCACCCTTTTAATTTATCATTCAAATGTCCACATTTTGCAATTTGATAAGTATTTTCTGCCAGAAGGCAATGCCTTTTTGTCCTACAAATGACTGGGTTTTCTGTGGTTTGTATAGACGGGGCCAAACTGGGTTTAAAAATTGACTTTTTTGTACCAGTTATATTGTTTGGTTTACTTTGGTCTCATTATTCATTATTTAGACATTACATAGTTTTGGGAGATTGGAAACTTCATCCATGCTCCATGATACTGCCACCTCCATGCTTCGCTGTGGGGTGGTCACGTCTTGTGGTTGACTTTGGCCGCCTTAGACATTATTTCCACGTTACACTATGTGGTTTGGATGACTGAATGTATACATTTTTTGCAAACATTATCCATGCTCCATGATGCTGCCGCCTCCATGCCTCACTGTAGGGATAGTGGGGTTTTTTTGCTTTTTTAAATATCTGCTACAAATTCTTAGAAGTGTATTAGATATCTACTGAAATGTGTTTAAAAAATGTCTTCTAAACTTTATCAAAGTTGTTAAATACAGTCTAAAATCGATTACATTTGTTTTGCATAACATAAAATATTTCTGGGGCAAAGTCTGTTGATGTTGTCATAAAAGTTTTGAATGGATTTTCTTCAGGTTCAGAAGTAAAATTATTTGCTTTTTTATATTTTATTAGTCCTACAGGCTGCAGAGCTTTTTTTTTTTAGCTGTAGAAACATTCAGATGTTTAGATTAACTGTGGGTTTCTGCTGGATTTAATATGAGGGAGAATAAACAGAGACCTGGGTGATGCAGATGATCTAAGAATGACTGATTTCAGAATGGAGTCTGGTCTCATGGTGTGTTCTGTGATTCCAGCTGCCAAAGTGAAAAACATCCGGAGAGGAGTGAAAGAAGTTCAGAAGTTCATCAACAAAGGAGAGAAAGGGTGAGTCTGCCGCCATGTTTTCACCTGTTCACAGTCTTTAAAAGGCCACTCCATATTATTTGACGTACTTAATAGTCTTCTGGGTAAAAGTTTAGTGCATGTTAACTTAATAATTTGTAAATCTTCTTTGCAAAATGTTTGAACTCTGTAAAACTGGCTGGACATTTCCTGTGTACCGCCCTGTTCAGGTCAGGAGTGGATTTCTGTCTGCTCTCTGGTTGGGTCATTACCTTGATCCATGATGCTGCCACCTCCATGCTTAGCTGTAGGGATGGTGATTTATTTATTTTTTTGCTATCTGCAGTGTTTTTTATTTTGTACCAAATATCTTGTTTGGTATACTTTGGTGTCATCACATATTATTTACACATCATTCCAGTTGACTGGGTGTATGTTTTTTGCAAACGTTAACCATGCTTCATGATGCTGCCACCACCATGCTTCACTGTAGGGGTGGAGATTTTTTTTGTTATCTACTGTCTTTTTCATTTTGCACCATATATATTGTTTGGTATACTTTGGCCTCATCACACAGTATTTACATATCACTCCTTGTAGTTTTTTTTTGCAAACTTTATCCATGCTCCATGATGCTGCCACCACCATGCTTCACTGTGAGGATGTTTTTCAGTGATGTTCTGTCAGTTGTTTGCACCAAATTTATCTTGTAGTATACTGTAATCTCATCACACGTTACATCACTCCACATAGTTTTGGGAGACTGGATGTATTTTTTTGCAAACTTTATCCATGCTTCATGATGCTGCCACCTCCATGCTTCATTGTAGGGATAATGATTTTTTTTTTTGTGATTTAATGCCTTTTTTTTGCAACAGATATCTCGTTTGGTGTACTTTGGTCTCATCGCACAAAATTTACACGTTATTGTACATAATTTTGGGAAATTGGATGTAGTTATTTGCGTTATCCATGCTCCATGATGCTGCCACCTCCATGCTTCACTGTAGGGATGGTGATTTTTTTTTTGTTATCTGCTGTCTTTCTCATTTTGCACCATATATATAGTTTGGTACACTTTGGCCTCATCACACATTATTTACATATAGTTTTTGGGGTGTTTTTTTTTGCAAACTTTACCCATACTCCATGATACTGCCGCCTCCATGCTTCACTGTAGGGATGGTCACATTTTTGGTGATGTGTTTTTGATTGTTTGCACAAAATTTATCTTGTGGTATACTTTGGTCTCATCACACATTATTTACACATTACTCCATGTGGTTTTGGGTGACTGGATGTAGATTTTTAGCAAATGTTATCCATGCTCCATGATGCTGCCACCTTCATGCTTCACTGTGGGGATTACTGGGTTTGGGGTGTTTTTTGTGACTTAATGTCTTTTTTTGGACTAAATGTATTGTTTGGTATACTTTGGTCTCATCACACGTTATTTACATATCACTCCAAGTAGTTTTGGGTGACTGGTTGTATATTTTTGCAAACAATTTCCATGCTCCATGATGCAACTCCAACTTCATTGAGGTGATGATAATTTTTTTTTTGTGAGTTAATGTCTTTTCCTTTTTTTGCGCCAGATATATTGCTTGGCTTACTTTAGTCTCATCACACATTATTTACACATCAGACCTTGTAGTTTTTTTGTTTTTGCAAACTTTGTCCATGCTCCACGATGCTACTGCCACCATGCTTTGCTGTAGGGATGGTCATTTTTTCGGTGATGTGCTGTCAATTGTTTGCACCAAATATATCTTGTGGTATACTTTGGTGTCATTAGGCATTATTTATACATTACTCCATGTGGTTTGGGTGATTCGATGCAAATTATTTGCAAATGATATCCATGCTCGATGATGCTGCCACCTCCATGCTTCATTGAAGGGATGATGATTTTTTTTGTGACTTTATGTCTATTTTTTTGCACTAAATAAAGTGTTTGGTATACTTTCCCTATCACACAATTATTTACACATTACTCTACATAGTTTCAGGAGACTGGATGTATTTTTTTACAAACGTTATCTATGATGCCTCCATGCTTAACTGTAGGGATGACGATTTTTTTTTCCCTCAATTTTTATTTTGGTGGTTATCTGCAGTTTTTTTGTTTGTTTGTTTTGTTTTCTTTGCACCAAATATACTTTTTGGTATACCTTGGTCTCATCACACACTATTTACACATCCCTTTACATAGTTTTGGGAGACTGGATGTATTTTTTTTTGCAAACTGTATCCTTGCTCAATGATGCTGCCACCTCCATGCTTCACTGCCGGAAATGGGTTTTTTTGGTCTGGTTTTTTTTTTTTTTGCATCACTTGACTCGACTAGCCAGTCTAGTAGCCCAGACATATGAAGAATTTTTACACTTACAGGATGCAATTTCACAAGAGAGGTAGAGAAAGTTTAGACATGTTTGTCTGGGTTTCATTTTATTTACACCACAACAACCTGCTTTGTAATGAGATGTGCAGTCTTGTAAACTGTGTTTGTGGGTGTTTATTTATTCGTGTCTCTGCAGCATCGTAGTGTTGGCAGGCGACACGCTGCCCATCGACGTCTACTGCCACCTGCCCATCATGTGTGAGGACAGAAACCTGCCGTACGCCTACGTCCCGTCGAAAGTGGTGAGTCTGCAGCCGCCATAGCTGCTAACAGAGCTCCTACACCGCATGGAATTAGATTTTAGTCATTTCCACGTCTGGATAAGTTCCGAAAAAACTTACCCAGACACGCTGCCTGCTAAAGATTGATTGGTTTTGTATCTTAACCCTTACATCTGTTTTGTTAGTTTCAACTTCGATGAGCAGTTTTATTTGACTTTTATTTTGAAATGTGTTCAGGATCTGGGCTCGTCTGCCGGCTCCAAGCGTCCGACCTGCGTCATTCTCATCAAGCCTCACGAGGACTATCAGGACGCCTACCAGGAGTGTGTGGACGAGGTGTCCAGCCTGCCCAAGCCGCTCTGAATCAACCAATCAGATGGCAGCTCCGCCCTCGTCGCTGTGACCCTCGCCGTAAGGGAGCAAAATGCTAACAGTACCCACCTGAATCCAGTATTTGTGCTAAGCTAGGCTAATGACCGCCGGTGTGTTTGTCGTCTAAAGAAGAGCGACGCCTCACTGCTGGATAAGAACATTTGACCAAGAAGTGTCGCTTTATTTTCTTATGAAACAAATCAAAGTCATACTAATGTTGATATTCGAACAGAAGGTTTGTTTTTCTACTGATCACTTTGAGTTTGTTGAATAAGTTTTTATTCTTGATTGAAGCAGATGTTTTTTTTTTATTAAATGACGTGTGAACAAACCAGATGTGTCTCAAGTGTTTTTCTGTCAGTTCTCACTTTAAAGCAGGAGTTTGTGTTTTTAGGAAATCCTTTTCTTTATAAAGCTTGAAGCCGATTCACCATCGGTCGTCGTGGAAACCAACATCACTGTGTTTACAATTCATATAATTTATCACAAAACTCAGACGCCTGTAAATTCAGTTTTAACGTTTTTTACTAGCAGATCACCACTGACATTTATTCTGTTTATAAATTAAATGCATTATCGACTAAAAATTTATTTATCTGCTAAAAGTTATTTTTAGATCTGATCTAAACATTTGACTTAAATTTCCGCTAAAATTGATTGTATTGAATATCTGCAAAATGTAAAACTCATGAAATATCTGCTCAATATAGATTTAATTTCTTAATTTTCCGCTAAAATGCATTTTAAAATGTGATATAAAAATTAATTTTTCTTCAAATTTTTAAAAAGTATTAAATATTAGCATTGAATTAATTAAATATCTGCTGGAATTCATTTATTAAACACCTCTGATAAATTCTTTAAAATTTGTTAAATATCTGATAAAATGTATTTATTAAATGTCTATTGATAATACTTAATAATTACAAGTTAATGTCAGTAAATATTTAATGCAAAAGTAGCAGGTACTCAGTAAATTTAACACATTTTCGAAAAATTTTTTAAATGAAAAATGTTTTGGGATATATTTAATAAATGCATTAATAAATAAAGCAAATGAATATATTTGGAATACATTGAACACGAATAATTTCAACACTTGAATAATGTATAGATTTTTTAAATTTTGTATAATAAATTATATATAGTATCCATTTTTATTGCTTCTAAAATTAATTTATTATATTAAATACCTGCTACATATGTTTATAAGATAGTAGCAAAATTTTATTTATTTTTTAAATTAATTTTATTTATTAATTTTAAGGCCCAAATTGTTCTGATAAATATGTACTAAAATATTGTGTGTGAAATAATGTGGTAGACTTCATTACATTTATCAAATATATTCTAAACTTTACTAAATTAAGGAATATTTCATAAGGTATTGTAAAAAATTTTAGATTATGAAAAAAATATAACATTTTCTAAATATATATACATAAAATAAAAGTTATTTATTAACCTGATAAAATGTATTTATTGAAATAAATTCCTGCTAAACTCCTTAAATACCTGCAAGAAATTATTAAATGTGTTCTATACCTTCCAAATTTATTTACTGGCTTTATTTATTAATGTATTTATTAAATATATTCTAAAATGTAATTTAAATCTATTTTCCAAAATGTGTTTTATTTATTAAATAAAATTTTTTGTATTAAGTATTTGCTGTCTTTTATAAATTTTTAATGAATTAGTTCATGTTCTAACATTTCTTAACTTCATTAAAATAAAATATATTTTGTAATGTTTTTTTAAAAAAAATACTTGTTAAATATGTTCATTAAATATCTGCTATGATGTATGAAACACAATAAATATCTCCAGTTTATTCATTCAATTATAAGTGTATGTTTTTCATAAGATCTATTCAGCTGCTGTTATGTTGCAGCTCAGTAAATATTTTTTACCGTTTATCTCAGTTTGAAAATATTGATTCTGTTGTTGCAGTTTACTGCTGTGGCCACATGGAGGCAGCAAAACATCAGCTTGTTTAATCAGCAGCTGATACAAACTGTTAATAAACTTTATTCATACACTAAAAAGAAAACAGGACAACAATATAAAGCAATAATAGCACAAAAAATTAAAACAACGTGTTGAATAAATGATTCAAACTCACAAAAACATAAAAAATATAACTTAGAAATTTCATACATCAAAATTTATTTTACAGTCATACAAGCAGCTAAAATACTTAAATAATTATCAGCTAAAATTTTAAGATGTCATTCCAACACATTTAGATTACACACTAACATATACTTTCACATTGATTAAGATTAAAGCAGAAGTTTTCGACTTTTATGACTCTGATTCAAAGAATCAGCATATTGCTTTTAATTTCTATAAAATCAAACTAACGGAACCTTTCAGGAAACCTGTAGGACTTTACAGACCGTCATGTTGTTTTTTGGGTCATTAAAGTCCTTAAAGGAGTCTTTATTTCTAAGGTCCTTGAAGACGTTTAAAATCCATCATTGAAAACTAACAGTAGGAACATCTGAAGGATTTTAAATGTCTTCAAGACCCTCTGGAGGTTCTTGAAGACATTTAAAATCCTTCCCTTCAGAGTTTCTTAAAGATGTTTAAGATTTCAAGACATCCTTCTAAGTTCCAAGTGTTGGTTTTCAATGACAGATTTTAATTATCTTCCTCTGAAGGATTTTAAACATCTTCAAGAACTCCAGAGGTCCTTGAAGATATTTAAAATCCTTCAAGACATCTTCTTGAAGATATTTAAAATCATCCAGAGGTTCTTGAAGACAATTAAAAGATAATTTAAAAAGACAATTAAAGTCTTTCAATATGTCAGTCTTTCAAGACATCTTCAGGAGCCTCCAGAGGTTCTTGAATATGTTTAAAATCCTTCAGAGGTTCTTAAAGACAATTAAAATCTGCTTGCAACCTCTGAAGGATCTGATTTTAAACATCTTCAAGAACCTCCAGGTGTTCTTAAGATATTTAAAATCCTCAAGACATCCTTCCAAGTTCCAAGTGTTGGTTTTCAATGACAGATTGTAATTGTCTTCAAGAGCTTCTGAAGAATTTCAAACATCTTCAAGAAGCTCTGGAGGTCCTTGAAGATGTTTAAAATCCTCCAAGATCTCTTCTTGAAGATGTTTAAAATCCTTCAGAGGTTCTTGAAGACAAATACAAGACAATTTATAAAGACAATTAAATTATTAATCATTGCCAATTAATTATCTGTCAGTCCTTCAAGACATCTTCAGGAGCCTCCAGAGGTTCTTCAATATATTTAAAATCCTTCAGAGGTTCTTGAATATGTTTAAAATCCTTCAGAGGTTCTTGAAGACAATTAAAGTCTGTCATTGAAAACCAACACTTGGAACCTCTGAAGGATTTTAAACATATTCAAGAACCTCTGAAGGATTTTAAACATCTTCAAGAACTTCCAGAGGTCCTTGAGGATGTTTAAAATTCTTCAGAGGCTCTTGAAGACGATTAAAATCTATAATTGAAAACTAACACTTGAAACCTCTAAACGTCTTCAAGAACCTCTGAATGTTCTTAAGGACATTTAAAATCCTTGAAAAGGTTCCAAGTGTTAGTTTTCAATGAGTCCTTGAATGCATCATGAGTTGGGATTTAGTGGCTCTGATTTGGACACTTGAGGGAATCCTGGAGCTACTTGAAGAGGATGAAGAGCTGCTTCAGGTCCTGGCAGGAGTCCTGAAAGTGTTTCCAGAGGCTGTATGAACTGAAGCGAGACCCTGTTGGTGGACCTGAGGCCCCTTTCAGAGAGTCAGAGCCCAGCGCTGGTTTGCGGTAGAACCGGTCGGTGCTGCTGTGGAGGGATTTGGGGTAACTGATGCTCATGTGATCGATAAAAAGTGAGAACCGTCGGCAACTGTTGGTTCACCCAGTCGGCCTGTTCAGACTCGCCTCGCTCTCCTGAGATGTTTATAAACTCCTGTCAACTCGGAGCTCGAGGCAACAGAAACTTTCCACTGCTGGGAGCCGCAGAGGGCAAACTGCAGCCAAGACCCTGTTTCTCAGAGGTTCTGCCAGGGTTCACGGCTCTCAGTTTTCAGTTTTGTTGGCTTCAGACTGTTGGGGTCACTGAGGGGTTTTGGGGGATCTTTTAGTGGGATGCCTGAAGGTTCTTTTTGGCATTTCGTAGCTCCTTTCTGTCACTTTTACAAGATTTCAGAACATGTAGTTGGAACAAACGGAGGATTTGAAGTTTGAAGTGCAGTTGACTTTTAGGTTATTTCATCTTCATCAAATCATTAATTTCGCACGTTAAAATTTGAGGCAGTTGGAACAATAATATCTCAGGAACTGTTCAAGATAAAAGCTTGAATTTTTTACTGTTGATTTTCATCATGCCATTGATGCAAAATGTATAATATCTGACAAGATCAAATTATTACTGATTACTGTTGAGTGGAAATATGGCATAAAAAAACAAACATGAAAATTATGAAAATTTAAGCCATCATTGAGCTCATATTAACAAAAAAAAGAATAACGCAGACGTCCACTAGTGATATTTTCTGAACCAAATGTAGCTGCATGTCACAGAAATACAAAACAAAACAAACAGAATACTTTTTAAAATGAAATACTTGGTTACAAAAATGGGATAAAAATGTTATTTTCATTTAACTTTGATAACTGATTGAACAGGCATGACAAGTTGTACCACAAAAAAACCCAACAAATTCTTACAGACTAATTCAAGTAGAGCAGAGTTCTGGAGTTTCAAACTGGTTCTCCAAATGTAGCTATAAAAACAATATTTGAATTCAGGCATAGAATGTGGTTTTCAGTCACTTTGTACGTCGTGTTCTTGACCTCTGGAGTTTCAAAATGGTTGTCTCAGTTGTTTTTTTGTTTTTTTTTCATACTTCAACCTACCCGTAAACAAAAATTACTCAATGTACTTGTCCAACACTGTAGATTCTGAATTAATGACATGATGAGAAATAACAGCGAAGATTTCAGGCTTTTATCTTTCATAATTTCTGAGATGTTGTCATGAAAACAGCCTCAAATACAAATATCAGTTTTACAAATGACTTCAAGACCTAGAATCTCAAAGTTCTAAGGGAAACTGAAGCAGTGTTAGGGGTTTCTCAGCAGGGATTGTACTTTTCAAAAAGTATATGTGCTTCTCTAAACAGGTTCTGGTCGGTTTCAGGGGTCTGTTTAAGGTTCTTTAAGGGTCCAATAGTCTCTGAGTTGTTTCTGGCAGGGTTCCTGGGTTTCCTCTGGTTGTTCTGGCTGTCTTTCTGACTTGAGTTTTAAGCTTAGTTTTAGATGGGTTTCGGATTTGGTTTCTGACTTGGTTTTGGGTTTTGGATTGGTTTCTAACTTGGTTTCAGACTGGTTTCTAACTTGGTTTCTAAATGTTTTCAGGCTGGTTTTAGACTGGTTTTAGACTGGTGTCTTGGTTTCAGACTGGTTTCAAAGTCAATCGAGACTTTTTTCAGTCTGGTTTCTAACTCGGTTTTGGACTAATTTCTAACTTGGTTTCTAAATGTTTTCAGGTTGGTTTGTGACCTGGTTTTAGACTGGTGCTATAGTTTCTAAAATTGGTTTCTAACTGGTTTTTAAGTGGTTTCCAACTGGGTTCTAACTTGGTTTCTAACTTTTTTTGGACTGTTTTCTGATTTGACTTCTAACTGGTGTCTGACTTGGTTTTGAGCTGGTTTCTTCAAGCTTTCTTGAAGTGGTAATCACAGTCTAAGGGATTTTCTGGAGGATTGAAAACCCATGGATCCTTGAGGAGGTTCTGAGTGATTTAAGAGGTCAGTGTATCTGTATGAAGGTTTTGCAGAACAAACTCACCAGTCTGACTTTTATTTCTGCAAAGTTTGTCCAGATGAGGCACCCTGATAGTCCCACCTGATGGCTGCTGGCTGTTGGGGGTTAAACTGGATCCGATGTGGTTTCACTTTAACGGACGCAGCAGGAAGCATACGGGTCGTCTTCATTACAGCTGTCAGGATACCAGCATGACAAGGCGACCGCCGCCTCACCTCTAACTGTGTGAGAGGGTTTTACTCCTGTTGTGGGGATAAAAAAAACCCCACTATAACATAAATCACTGGGCTGGGCTCAGGCTGAGGTTAGATGTAAGTTATATTAAGGCTGTTTTTTTTATCGCACTGCAGAAATTAAACAAGAGCAGAAACTTCCAGAAACTCGGTTTAGTGTCTGAGACAGGTGAAACAGTCACTCTGATTGGCTGCTTCTGTCTCAGGTGTGTTTTCTGCTGCAGGCTCAGCACACACACTCGGTCTGTGTGTGACGTTATGCAAATGTGATGCAGTCAGTCGTCAGCCGGCAGTTAGCGGGTCGACCACACACACTGCAGAGCTCTGTCAGTCTGCTGATGTGCCCCTGAGCCTCCAGTCAGCACTGATCTGTACACTCAGGAGATCCACCTCTTCAGATCAGGACTCAGCTGTACACCTACATCTGAAGGTCAGGAGACACTTACCAACAGTGGAGACATGTTGGACAGAGAACCAACCATCAGTAAACAGAACACCTTCAATAAAGTCCAGCTGCTTTTGTTCAGAAACACATATTTCTGTTCTAACTTCCAGTTTGTCCAGTGAAAACTGCTGGAATTTTTCTTCATTAGAGTTTTTCTTTCCATTCCTGCTGATCAATGATCGATAAATAAATCAGTAAATGACCAGGTGCGCCACTGACCCCTGCAGGAGAGTCTGTTATTGTTTTCACCAGAGGTACCACCGGAACGTGTGATTACATCTACCTGTGTTGTGGTGTTTGTTGTGCCTTCGTCCAACAGTTTCAGTTTGTGTCATCAAACACCTGAAATGAAAGTGAAGAAACACTAATCAATGAACAGCATTAAGTTTGTGATGGGATGTAGCTGTAAAGCACCAGTTTTGCAGAATCTGGGGATATTTTTCTGATTATTAACAATATATTATTGAATCCCACACTCACCTCATTTAATCTCATTAAGAGGTCCACGATAAGGTTCTAGGGGAGACTGAAGCAGCATTAGGGGTTTCTCAGCAGGGATTGTACTTTTCAAAAAGTTTCTGCTTCCCTCAACAGGTTCTAGTTGGTTTCAGGGGTCTGTTTAAGGTTCTTTAAGGGTCCAATAATCTCTGAGTTGTTTCTGGCAGAGTTCCTGGGTTTGCTGTGGTTGTTCTTAACTTTTAGAATTGGTTTTAGATGGGTTTCAGATTTGGTTTCTGACTTGGTTTTGGATTTTGGACTGGTTTTAAAACTTGGTTTCTGAGTGATTTCAGACTGGTGTCTAGGTTTAAGACTGGTTTCAAAGTCAGTTGAGACTGTTTTCTTTCTTTTTTAAAGTTATTTTTTTGGCCTTTTTGTCAGCTTTATTTGATAGGCGCAGTGAAAGAGAGACAGGAAACAGGGGAGAAGAGTCGGGGGAAGACATGCAGTAAAGGGCCGCGAGCGGGAATCGAACCGGGGCCAGCTGCACCGGGGACCAGCCTCTGTACATGGGTCACCTGCTCAACACGTTGAGCTATACGGGCGCCCCTTCATTCTGTTTTCTAACTTTGTCTTGGACTGGTTTCTGACTTGGTTTAAGGCTGGTGCACCATAGTTTCATACTGGTTTCTAACTTAGTTTCTAACTAGTTTTTTTCCCCTTTCTGTTCAACGTTATGTAATTTGCCTTATTGAATTTTGCCATAAATTCTGGATATTAAAATTAGTATATCAAAAACATCCACAGACTTTTTAAAACCATTCTGAAACTCCAGAGCTTTCAAATCAGGTTATCTAGCAATATTTTAGTTTTTGTGATACAACTTGTCATACCTGCTCAATCAGGCCTTACAGTTTGATGAAAGTAACCTTTTATCCCATGTTTGTGACCAAGTATTTCATATTAAAAGTATTCTGTATTTTTTGTATTATTCTGACAATCAGGTACATGTGGTTCAGAATATATCACTAGTTGACTTCTGCATTATCTTTTTTTGTTAATATGAGATCAAAGATGAGATTTTTTTTCCATATTTCAATTCAACCATAATCAGAGATTATTTGATCAACTTGTCCAGTATTGTAGATTTTGACATGACAACAAATAACAGGGAAAAATTCATTTTTTTGTAAAAATTCTTTTTATCTTTAAGGATTTCTGAGATATTGTCGTTCAAACACAGCTTCAAATTTCAACATGTGAAAAAACGTGCTGAAAGTGGGTCAATCTGCAATTTTTAAGAATTTTTTTATCTCAAACTGAAAGAGCAAGAAAAATCAAGTTTTTCAACCTTCCAATAACATCTGGGACGAGTAGATCAATCAGGAAAAATAACCAAATCCAAGCCCAAACTGATATTTAACCAGAATCACTTTATTTCACACATTGCATTCGAAATTTTATCAAAAGAAAATTGTTTGCAACAACCAGAATCTGCAAACTGATTGAACTGCAGCCAACAGTAATATGACAAAAATTCAGATTTTTCAGGTTGAACTGCAGATAGTGTTCCTACACAGAGACTGAGAGGAAAATCAAACCTACTGGATCAATTAAATAAATGCAGCATGGTTCAGAAACAGTGAACAGAGCAGCAAGTTGTTGGAAGATACATTCAGCATGGAGAAGCATCTTTCTACAGCTGATAAGCAGAGTAGAGAGAGAGAGAAAAGCCTGGAGAGGAAACATGGCAATAATTAAATATCTGCAGTTTGTGGACATAAAACCATCAGGAATACACACAAAATGACAGAAACAAGACAAAGCAAGTACGTGGAGACAAAACAGTCACAAAACAAAAAACACAAAAAATAGACACAAAATGGCACAAACAAGACACAAAATGACCAAAACGAGACAGAAAACAACCAAAAGGAGACATAAAAGACACAAAATAGACACAACAAGAGAGACTGAGAGGGAAATCCAACCTACTGGATCAGTTAAATAAATGCAGCATGGCTCAGAAACTGTGAACAGAGGAGCAAGTTGCTGGAAGATACATTTAGCATGGTGAAACATCTTTCTACAGCTGATGAGAAGAGCAGAGAGAAAAAGTTTGTCGAGGCTGGAAACATGGAAATAGTTTAATATCTGTAGTATGTCGAGACAAAATGACCACAGTGAGATACAAAGTGACAAAAATGAGACTCAAAATGACAAAAAATAAACACAACTGGGAGACAAAACAACAAAAAACAAGACAAAAGGACACAAAAGGACACAAACGAGACACAAAACCACAAAAATGAGACACAAAACCACAAGACAAAGGCATGGTTCAAAAACAGTGAACAGAGGAGCAAGTTGTTGGAAGATGCATCCAGCATGGTGAAACATTTTTCTACAGTGGACCTCTGTACCCCTATGGAGATATTCCATTAAAAATCAGCCGTTTCCAGGTATAATAGTCATTTACCACATTAACAATGTCTAGACTGTATCTTCATTGAAAAAAATGCTGTTCTTTCAAAAACAAGGACATTTCTAAGTGACTCCAAACTTTTGAATGGTAGTGTACTTCTAGCCATGGCTGTGTTGTTTCTTTCAAGGTAGAGGGACTTTATAGTGGAGTGAAAAAAATTCGCTCTTTCTTAGAACATTTAGAAACTTTATTGAATGTTTCATTTCAACCTAGAACACAGTACAGGGAGCAGAAAGTGAAGGTCTGAACACTTCAAACGGGGAGGATGAGCTTTGTGATTTGTTGCTGCGGGGGTTAAATTCGTCAGCCAGGTGAGATCATTCAAACACTCGCTCCTTACCTCCCGGTGTGACATGCAAATGCTGTGGTTTAATGGGGATGGCTGGGGGAGTGTTTTGCCCCCACACGTTGCCCTGATGGGGCAGTAAACACCCAGCACACTTTGAGCCTCCTCCTCCTGCTGTTGTGTCAATAAGAGCTTGATGAAACCTATCAGATCCTGTCATGTGTGTGTCTGAAGATAAGTGGAGTGTACACAAACGGCACACTTACACTAAGCCAAGTCTTCACCTTCGCAAATAACGAGTTGCATTATGTTGACTCGAATCTCCATGAGTCGAATCTCCATGGGGTCACAGCACGAACAGGACATTAGTTTTTTTATTATTCAAAGTAAAGGTTAACAAACTTATGTCACTGGAGACGACAGCTGGAGTTCGTCTCACGCACAAAACCCACAACCAACACTGCCTATAAAACGGTCACACAGATGAATTATTTTCATAAAGTTCACATTTCATTTCACAGTCGCAGCCAACAAACATCTTCCAGTTAAAGCTCTGCATGGATGAATTAATAAAATCATCAAAATAAGCAAACAGAAGTACATACAGGCCTGAAACTTGAAGTCTTCACTCATCTTATGACTAAAAATGGCCGTTTCTCATTGGGACCCTTGTATTGTCCTGACAGGATGGACACTGCACCAACTCCAACCCACCAATAAGAGTTTATTCGAGTCTCAGTTGTCATGGCGATCAACAGGAGTGGGGCCAGGAACTGGAAGTGACATCACAGGACCAGGACATTTGTAGGGCGAAGGCTGTCTGTGATTGGGTTATTGGAAAGAACTGATTATTATAGACATTTAGAGGGTCTTAATTTCTCACCTAGACCTAACCTAACACTGGACTAACCTAAACATAGCATTATCCAAAGCTAAAGTTAACATTTCTCTAACCTTTACTTCACTCTCAATGAGATGTAATATTACTCTAATAGTTACTCCAACCTAAACTTAACCTTACGCTAAAACTAAGCCCAACATTACAGTGATATTTCAAACCTAATGCTGACCTGAACCTAGCATTACTCTAACCTAACACGACTCTACCATAAACTGAATGACCTAATCTACACTTAACATTACTCTAAATCTAGACCTAATGTTAATCCAAACTAAACCAAACTTTACGGTAATACTACCCAAATTTAAATCTAATATTACTTTTACTTAATCTTAATGTTACACTACCCTAAACCTACCATTACCCAAACCAAAACTTAATGTTAACCTGCTCTTTAACTGATTAATTGTAATCTCAATCCAAATCTAAACCTAAATTGATATTACACTAACCTAAGCCTAATATTACCCTAATCTAAACCTAATTTCATATCATAACTCTAACATAGCTCTAACCTAAACTTCGCTCTATCGATATACACTATATTGCCAAAAGTTTTCGCTCACCTGCCTTGACTGGCATATGAACATAAGTGACATCCCATTCCTAATCCATAGGGTTCAGTATGACGTCGGTCCACCCTTTGCAGCTAGAACAGCTTCAACTCTTCTGGGAAGGCTGTCCACAAGGTTTAGGAGTGTGTTTATGGGAATTTTTGACCATTCTTCCAGAAGCACATTTGTGAGGTCACACACTGATGATGGACCAGAAGGTCTGGCTCTCAGTCTCCACTCTAATTCATCCCAAAGGTGTTCTATGGGGTTGAGGTCAGGACTCTGTTCAGGCCAGTCAAGTTCATCCACACCAGACTCTGTCATCCATGTCTTTATGGACCTTGCTATGTGCACTGGTGCACAGTCATGTTGGAAGAGGAAGGACCAGCTCCAAACTGTTCCCACAAAGTTGGGAGCATGGAATTGTCCAAAATGTCTTGGTATGCTGAAGCATTCAGAGTTCCTTTCACTGGAACTAAGGGTCCAAGCCCAGCTCCTGAAAAACAAGCCCACACCATAATCCCCCCTCCACCAAACTTTACACTTGGCACAATACAGTCCGACAAGTGTGGTTCTCCTGGCAACCGCCAAACCCAGACTGGTCCATCAGATTGCCAGATGGAGAAGCGTGATTGGTCACTCCAGAGAAGGCGTCTCCACTGCTCTAGAGTCCAGTGGTGGCTGCTTTACACCACTGCATCTGACGCTTTGCATTGCACTTGGTGATGTATGGTTTAGATGCAGCTGCTCGGCCATGGAAACCCATTCCATGAAGCTCTCTGCTGAAGCACTGTTCTTGAGCTAATCTGAAGGCCACATGAAGTTTGAAGGTCTGTAGCAATTGACTCTGCAGAAAGTTGGCCACCTCTTGGCACTATGTGCCTCAGCATCCGCTGACCCCGCTCCGTCAGTTTACGTGGCCTACCACTTGGTGGCTGAGTTGCTGTCGTTCCCACACACTTCCACTTTCTGATAATACAGCTGACAGTTGACTGTGGAATATTTAGGAGCCAGGAAATGTCACGACTGGATTTGTTGCACAGGTGGCATCCTATCACAGTTCCATGCTGGAATTCACTGAGCTCCTGAGAGCGAGCCATTCTTTCACAAATGTTTGTAAAAGTAGTCTGCATGCCTAGGTGCTTGATTTTATACACCTGTGGCCATGGAAGGGATTGGAACACCTGATTCTGATTATTAGGATGGGTGAACGAATACTTTTGGCAATATAGTGTATTGCCCAAACCTAAACTTAACATTACTCTAACCTAAACCTAATGTTATAAAAATAATAATAATAGAAAAATAACTTTATTTGTATAGCACCTTTCAGAAGAACATTCACAAAGTGCTTTGACAGATAGAACATAGTGATGAAAGAGAAATAAAAGATATTATCTGAAGGCGAGTCTATAAAAGAGGGTTTTAAGAAGTGATTTAAAAGAATTTACTGATTTAATATGCTGGTAATCTAAAGCGAACATTACCCCAAACTAAGTATCATTTTGTCCTAATCTAAACCTAATGAATCATAACCTAACTCCAACCTAAAACTACCTTTGTTTATGTACAACCCAAACCTAAACCTAATATTACTGTAACTTAAACCTAAGAAATCATAAACTAAGTCTAACTTAAACCTAGTTTTATCAGTACATTATTTAAACTTAACTTAATGTTACTCTAATCTAAACCTAACATAATTTTGCCCTGATCTAAACCTAATGAAACATTACTTAATCTTAACCTAAACCTAGTTTTATAAATATATTTCCAAACTTAAACCTAACATGTCTTTTAATCTGAATCTAGCATTACATTAACCTTGTCCTAAACTAAACCTAATAAATCACAACTGAAGCCTACGCCAAACCTAGCTTTATCAATACATTACCTCAACCTAAATGTAGCATGCCTCTAGCTGAAACCTAATATTATCCCAACGTAAACCCAATGGACCATAACATAACTCTAACCCAAACCTAGCTTTATCGATAAATTACCTAAACTTAACGTTACTCTTACCTAAACCCAACATGCCACTAATCTAAACCTAACATAACCCTAACCTTAACATAACATCATCATAATGTAAACCTAACATAACCCTAACCTTAACATAACACCCCCCTAATCTAAACCTAACGTGTGGTCATCTAAACCAAACATTCCATTAACCTAAACTTAATCATCCCCTAATCTAAACCTAATGAAACCTAATCCAATTCTAGCCTAACTTAATGTTACTCTAACTTAAACCTAACATGCCGCCATCTAAACCTAACATTACACTAACCTAAATATAATGTTGCCCTGATCGAAACCTAATGAATCATTACCTAAACCTAACTTTATGGATATATAACCTAAACCTAAACCTAATGTTCCCTTAACCTAAGCCTAACATGTCTTTAACTTGAGCCTATTTTACTGTAATCTAAATGTAACAATACTCTAACCAAATACTAACTTTACTCTAAACTAAAACAACATTATGGGGCCGAATCTTTACAACATGAGTGATACAACTAAGACACAACACACACACTGTGTGTGTGTAAACAGGTGGATTGTATTGATCATGATGGTATCACTCAGTCAGAGTGTGCCGAGTGTTTATCGTCACACACACATCAATGGATGACATGACGACCCGACACAAGTGGCCTTGGGGCAGAAAACTGAGTTAACACATCTGTAATGTCCTGTGGAGCTAAACCATTAAGGCCTTCATAAACAAACAGTAAAAGTTGGGTTCTGCATTTTAATGGTGAGCAGTTCCAGCTTAAAGCCTGACAGCTGCTTCACTTGACTCCCTGCACATATACAGATGTTCCAGCCATGAGATAATAAATGCCCTGATCAAGGTTTTCATGCCCTGGTGAGATAAAATCGTCTGAAAGAAGAGTTCAGGAAAACAAGATCCACCTTATCTCATGGTACCTTTAACACAATTTGAGGGTGAAACTTCGCATTATATTTTATTCAGTGTGGGTTTAAAATGTGTTTAAAGTGATCTGAACTCTTCTTTCCCACAGGGCATCAATCAGCCGTCATTTCACTGTGCGTGGGAAATCCCAGCGCTGCTGACAGAATCTGTAATCTGCTCCACCATCTAAAACTGCTGAGTTACTGAAACACAGTCAGTAGATCACACGACTCAGCAGATTCACAAACCACAGCGTGACTATGTTTGTTTGTTTGTTTGTTTGAAGGTGCTGATGTCACCGACTGCTGAATCTCCGTGGGAACAAGGTTATTTTCAATTTCTGTCTTCACGTCTACAGAGACCTCGGGCCCCTTTAAGACCTTTATTGTTTTACTGTACCATGTTTATTATAGATCAGTTTAAACTGAGCTAATTTATTGTAAAGTTGTGCTGTAATTACTCTGGTATTTAAAGTAATTACCTGATAAGGTTGTATTTTTCCATTACAGCAGAACTATGATGCTGCAGTCGTTGTAATAGTTATGTTTCATCACCAGCTTTAGTGTTTAAAATGTCAGGAGGTAGTGAAATATCATGTTCTATTTCCCCTGAGGTCCCACGTGAACATATTCGCATTGTTGTTTTTACATGATGAAAAGTTATAACTCCAAAGATGTTTAAGTTATTTTTACGATAAACCAAACAGTCAGTAAATATTTATACTTGAGAAGCTGCTACCAGTGAACAAAGTAATAGAAAGTTACTAAATGCATGCCTAAATTCAGAGACAGATGCCAACAACACAGCAAAAGTCATGAAAGAATGCTAACAAACAGCCAGAGTCATAGAAACATGCTAACTATCCAGCTAAAGTCACAGGAGGATGCTAAGCTTAAATCATGAATGCCAACAACACAGATTAAGATTTAAGTGGTTTATTAACACGAAACTAAGAGTTCTGTATTGTTTTATCACAGGTTCTGTCTGAAAAGAAGTGGCATCATTTTAAAGAGTGAAACCAGACTAATAAAATGTAATGACCAAACAGTGAGTAATACTGGATTCTGCAAAAACAACTGAATGCAGAGAACTGGACAAAGAAATTCTCTGCAGACATTTTTTCCATCTAAATCTAATCTTAACACAGTTAATGCATTAACTTATTTATGTGGTTATGCATGTATTAATTGATTTAGTTGTTTAGTGCTGTTAGCATATCAAAGTTCTGAGTGAATTTTTCGTTAGATAGGCACAGGCCATTTATTGATTACATATAGGCTATTAAATAAATGTTTATTAATAACTAAAAAGCATTTAAGATAATAATAAACAACTTAGGCATTTATTGAGTCACTAAACTAGTGTAGAGTCTATAGGACCACATCAGCAGGATTATAAGCATCCTCTGGTAAATTCACAGCCAGATACTGATGTTCTTTACCATATAGACTTCAGGAGCTGATTAGATGATGATAAACTGTGACCTGCTGGTTGGGTTCTCTCTGTTCTCATGTTTCTTACATGTTGGTCTCCTGATGCTGCCTTACTTCAGCTAATCCATGAGCAACAGAAAACGCAGTTTGTACCTACTGCCAGGGGTTCCAGTCTTTCCACTCACGTCTGTATTTTTGCAAATGTTTTTGCTTCTTTGGACGTGGTGGAGTTTCAGATGTAGACATTTTTAAATACGCGGGAGCAGCAGGGTCTGTAACCAGGCAACCAGAGACAGAACCATAGGACCAGACAGGACCATAGGACCAGACAGAACCATAGGACCAGACAGGACCAGACAGGACCATAGGACCGGACAGGACCATAGGACCGGACAGAACCATAGGACCGGACAGGACCATAGGACCAGACAGAACCATAGGACCAGACAGGACCATAGGACCAGACAGAACCATAGGACCAGACAGGACCATAGGACCAGACAGGACCATAGGACCAGACAGAACCATAGGACCAGACAGGACCATAGGACCAGAAAGGACCAGACAGGACCATAGGACCAGACAGAACCATAGGACCAGACAGGACCATAGGACCAGAAAGGACCAGACAGGACCATAGGACCAGACAGGACCATAGGACCAGACAGGACCATAGGACCAGACAGGACCATAGGACCAGAAAGGACCAGACAGGACCATAGGACCAGACAGGACGGGACACACAGAGAACTCTGAGATCTATTCGCTGGACCTGGCATCAGGTCCTCGCTACACAGGTCTAAGGAAGATGAAAATAGCTGCTCTTAATATTTCCTGTGTTTTATTTTGTTCTTTATACAGTTTTGATGAGGCGTGTGACAGACGTGTACAGAATATTTATGAAAATACGGAACAATTTGCATCCCGTATTGATTCAATACGGGACGCAACAATTAATTGTCAAATAAAGGACCATTCCGTATTTTAAGGGACAGGTGGCAACCCTACACACAAGCCAGTAGAAAAATGGAAATTTCCCACTAAAGTCATAGACAGAAGCTTACAACACAGCTAATAGTCTAGAAAGATGCTAATTAAACAGCCAAAGTCATTGATAGATGCTAACTGCACCATTACCATTGCTAAAATCAGAGGACTATCGATGAGATAGTCATGGTTAACAATAAGCTAAAATTAAAGCTAAGTTCAGTCATAAATGTTCCCCTTGATGCTGTCTGTAAATAAAAAAAAAATCAGTCTTTATGAACCTCTTACACATTTTGGTTCTTCAGGGAACAAATGCTAAATTTGTGCTAAAGGTAGCTAGCTTAACAGCTCTCAGTGGCTGCCATCTTTTCTTTTGACTTCATTGAAATTTACAGAATTTTATGTTTAAACTGCAGTTAAATCACATACTTTTATATGTTAAACTCTGAATGTATTCTATTGATTCACTAAGTATCAATGGATTGAACTGAAGTTGAACTGTGTTCTTTCATCAAATCTAGTTTCTGTTTAGCTAAACATCAGTTTTTGCAGTTCAGATGTCTGTTTTAATCCTTGTTTGGCTTTTTTTTAAAAAATGCTACAGATTTAGTTATTGGATATTTACGTAGTAATGTTCTGTAAATTTGTTGAGGAAATCTGGGAAAATGGTGGAAAAATCTCAATTCACTGTTTTTTCTTTTTTTTATTCCAAACAAACATTCAATTCATGTTTACATTATTAAAAAAAAGTAAAAATCCCCCCCCCCTTCATCTTTACAAAGATAAATAACATTTGCACAGTTTTACAAGTGAGCTTGGTCCGTTGCAGATGAATCCATCAAAAGTCAACATTATGTTTCAGCATGAGCAAAAGGAGTTTGTTTTACTGCTGGAGAACCAGAGAGTCGAGGGGCAGAGCGTCGCTGAAGCCCCCAGAGAAGAGGGGCTCACACTGGGCCTGCTGCAGCTGCTGGGCCTCCTGGAGCTCCGGCGGAGGACAAGACGCCGTCTGCAGCTCGGCGTACAGCGGCGACGGGCCGCTCTGAGGGTCGGCGATGGAGGGGAAGTGTGGGGGAGTCGACTGGGAGGACGGAAAGGAGTAGAGGGGAGGAGAGGAGCTGCAGGCGTCCCACTGTGGCACCACGGCGCCGGGCGAATACGAGTATACGGGTCCTTGAGGAGGTGGAGGTGGAGGTGGGGAGGCCTGGTCTGGTACCTGCATGAACGAGGAGGAAGGAGGAGGAAGGAGGTGACACAGGAAGCTGCTGAGGTCAGAGGTGGCGTCTGAGAGAGAAGCGCCGCCGCTGCTGCAGTGCATGCTGGGAAGTTTGGGACTAGGCTCCGGAGACAAAGACGAGGAGGTGGAGGGTTTCTTATCAGCATCGGTGGCGTCGGCCTTCCTCTTCCTCTTACGCCGGAAGTTCCCGTTGTCGAACATCTTCTCACAGTTTGGGTCCAGAGTCCAGTAGTTTCCTTTACCTGAAGAGGATTAAAGGAGTCAGCAACTGTTGTCTTCCTTTCACCAATAAATGATTATTCAAAAAAAAAAAACCAAAAAAAAGTCTTATTTTACAGAAAAATTTAGCTGAGTTTTTTCTTAGGAACACTGTATAAGTTGGCTCATTGGATTTCTTTAAACAAAAACAACAAACACAAACTGAAAAATTTGGAATGAAAACCAAGAAATACAAAACGCCAGGAAAATCTAAGAAATGCAATAGAAGTGCAAGATATGTGCAAAGTTTCTAACAGCTTCGGACAAGTTTCTCTTCATTTTTTGCAAGTTTTTAATCATTTTGTGCAAGTTTCTAATCATTTTAGGCAAGTTTCTAATCATTTCGGCAAGTTTCTAATCATTTTTGGGCAAGTTTCTAATCATGTTGGGCAAGTTTTTATAATTTTGGGTAAGTTTGTATTCATTTTGGACAAGTTTCGAATCATTTTCAAGAAGTGTTTTAAACCTGTAAAACTTCTCAATGCCCATTTGGAGCCTGAAGACTTTGTGGTGAAGCTCAGGTGTGTTCGCTGTTCGTTTGTTTGTTGTGTCTACTCTCAGACGTACGTCGCTTTGGATAAAAGCTTCTGCTGAATGAAATGAATTGTAGAATCGTTGGCCTCACCTGGGTCGGTCTCGTCACGAGGAACCTTCTGGAAACAGTCGTTGAGCGACAGGTTGTGGCGGATGGAGTTCTGCCAGCCGGCCTTGTTGCGGCTGTAAAAGGGGAAGTTGTTGGAGACGTACTGGTAGATCTGGCTGAGCGTCAGCCGCTGATCGGGGGCGCTCTGGATCGCCATGGCGATGAGGGCGGAGTAGGAGTACGGCGGTCGGACCAGACTCAGGACGTCGTCCGGGGAGGACAGGGAGAACCAGGAGCCACCAGGGAGCCTGTGGAGGCCGTAGAGATGGTGGAGGAAGCCTCTGAATGCTGGAGGGAGTCCTGCAGGGCCCCCTGTGGCCCCAGGGAGGGGCCCCGGCTCTGGGCTGCAGAGGACGGAGCCGTTCTGGTCGCTGGTCGGCGGCAGCCATGGCGACTCAGTGGGAGGCGGAGGGCTGTAGAGGCTGAAGTCGGACGAGTCGAGGCCCAGAGACGGAAGCTCCTGCTGGGGGAGACAGCGTCCCCACAGAGGGGGGGACAGGCCCTGCTCCGGCACGAAGGACGCCATGTCTGTCTTCACTGTCTGCAGCTGCACCTGTCTGCTCCGTACACCTGCCGCTCACCTGAGACTCTTATAGCCTGCAGCCCCGCCCACGGAGCAGCTGATTGGTTGCTGAGGCTGTGAGCGCATGGAGGGGGTAGATTTGAATAAGAACAGGGTGAAATCCTGCCCCGGGGCAGATAAGAGCCTCAGGATTTCATGCTGAGGTATGCAGCCTGACAAATGACTGACGGAGGCTCTTTTTACAGTTTCAGACGTTACAGAGTCTCGACGGATGAAAGTCGCTGATTCACACTGAAAATAAAACAAACTCCAACAGTCTCCAGTTTACGGCTCCTCCAGTTTCCACCTGATTTTACTTCAAACATGACTGGATTTTACCTGTAAGTGGAGCCGATAATTCACGTTTTAGACATGATTAATAGAGTTTTCTGTCTTAACTTCCTGAACCATTTGCAGTACTGAACATCTCTACAAGCTTCTACAATATTTGCCCAACTATCACCTCAACAAGCTCTCACTATATGTACGACATGGGTTGATTTCTATGTATTTTGTTTAGTTGACTTTATTTCAATTGTATTTCGATCCTTTATTAAATGTCTGCCGCTGATACAAAAGTGTGAGATAAACGTCTTTTTAGTTCCTCTGTATGTAGGAGATATAGAGAAACTGACAATAAGGATCTTCTATTCTATTCTGTTCTATTCTATTCTGTTTAACTCCTTTTTCATGCGCAAATGTCCACGAATAGTTAATCCTAATTCATAATCAGTTATTTACTGTTGAAGTAAACATTTGTTTTTGAGAATTCTTCTCGTATTTTACATTGAGTGTTTAGAGATTTTTGAAAATTACTTTCCAGCATTTCTTTACAGTCATTCCTAATAAAATCCTTATTTATGGAGCAGGAAAAGCAAGTTTCATAAATAAAGTTCAGACAAAGTGTTGCCTGCAGCAGGTTGCAAACATGTTTAGGATCAGAGCCATTAAATATAAATGATGTCACTGCTTTTTAGGACTTTACAGACCCGAGGAACTGTGGAGTTATTTTTAAACAGTAAACTGCAGAAAGTAGTTTTGGTGTTTTTATCAAACATTAAAGGTCTGCAGCCCAAAAACAGACCTGAGAGCAAAACACTCCAAAAATATTTGATTGCAGGTAAACTTGTAAACAGGATGTGAAATTAAAAGTTTTGTCTGCAAATGTGAAGTTTGGAATAATTTTGAACAATTTAATAATATTTTTGGACAAGTTTTTAGTCATTTTAATCATTTTAGACAAGTTTCTTATCATTTCAGACTTATTTTAATGATTTTGGACAAGTTTTTAATCAATTTGGACAATGGTTCAGGCATTTTAGACAATTTTGTAATCATTTTGGGCAAGTTTTGTATAATTTTGGAGAAGTTTTGAATTGTTTGAAACTAATGGAGTCATTTTAGACAAGTTTGTAATCACTTTGGACAAGTTTCTAATAATTTTTAAATAATTTTTAACAAGTTATTAATTCCTTTGGACAAGTTTCTAATCATGTTGGACAAGTTTTGAATAATTTTGGAGACGTTTCTAATCAATTTGGACAAGTTTTTAATCATTTTGGGAAAGTTTTGAATTGTTTTAAACTAATTGAGTCATTTTAGACAAGTTTCTAATCACTTTGGACAAGTTTGTAATAATTTTTAACAATTTTTAAAATATTTTTTAACAAGTTCATTATTTTGAACAAGTTTCTAATCATTTTTCTGGAGAAGTTTTGAATAGGTTTAGACAAATCAAGTCATTTTGGATAAGTTTTTAATAATTTTTGAGCAAGTTTTTAATCATTTTGGACATGTTTCTAATCAATTTGGACAATGGTTCAGTCATTTTAGACAATTTTGTCATCATTTTGGGCAAGTTTTATATAATTTTGGAGAAGTTTTGAATTGTTCGAAACTAATGGAGTCATTATAGACAAGTGTCTGATCACTTTGGACAAGTTTCTAATAATTTTTTAACGAGTTTTTAATAATTTTTAACAAGTTAATTACTTTGGACAAGTTTCTAATCATGTTGGACAAGTTTTGAATAATTTTGGACATGTTTCTAATCAATTTGGACAATGGTTCAATCATTCAGCGTCTTTGAGCTTTTGGAAAAGCGCTTTATAAATAAAATTTATTATTATTATTATTATTATTTTGGACAATTAATTAATCATTTTGGACAAGTTTTTAATAATTTTTGAGCAATTTTTTTTATCATTTTAGGCAAGTTTTGAATTGTTTTAAACTAATCGAGTCATTTTGGACAAGTTTTTAATCATTTCTGAGCAAGTTTTGAATCATTCTAGGCAACTTTTGAATTGTTTTAAACTAATCGAGTCATTTTAGACAAATTTCTAATCACTTTGGATGAGTTTCTGATCCTATTGAACAAGTTTTTAATCATTTTTAACAAGTCATTAATCACTTTGGACAAGCTACTAATCATTTTGGAGAAGTTTTGAATTGTTTTAAACTAATGGAGTCATTCTGGACCCACCGATGTGTTTCTTGGGAGGAAACCTGAACAGGCTTCATGTGGACTGAGGCTCTGAACACAAACAGAGCAGCAGCTACTGTTTGAGGTGTCGCCCTCATCCATTGTTCTTCTGACATCCATCAACACGCCGACAGTCAGCGTGTCTGTCTTCACATTCACTCCTGATCAAAGGAGGCGTCTCTGAATAAAGACTCTGAATGTTCTGCTTTAAATCGACTGAGCTGCTCTTATCTCCGGTAGAAACGCCGTCCTGATGGTGGCGCTGCTTCATCCACTAACATCTACTAAAAAATTTACTTTGTCGTTCTGGGGTTTCGAGATGAGCTTTCATTCGTTTAAAGATAAAACTCCTGCACAAGGTGAAGCTGTTTGAGTGCTCAGAGTTCCACGACTGATTCCGATGAACAGATTTCCTTCTTATCTGTTCACACTCAGGTGATTCACACCTGTACGTGTGTGAACATCTACCTTTGTGAGGACATTCAGGCTCGTCTTCAGACCTTTAAAGGCCTGTTGAGGGTCCTCACAGAGACACCAGTGTACCTCTGAGTGTGTGTGTGTGTGTGTGTGTGTGTGTGTGTGTGTGTGTGTGTGTGTGTGGTGACAGTTGGGATGGCAGCAGTAATCTTCACCACGCGGTGCCTTCAAGGACGACGCAGACAAAACAAATGCCGTGTGAGCTATAACCGACTGATCAGTGGGATTAAACAGGCGAAGGTGGGAAAAAGTAACCGAACACCTTCAACTGTCGAATCAATCCACGTTTAAGGAGGATTTTTCACACTGAAGGCTCCATTGAATAAAGTCCATCAAGTCCACCTGATAAACCAACAGCAGGAGACGATGAGTCCACGTCTGACGTCTGAACGTCAACAGTTCGAAGGCTGGTGTTCGGCCTCCATCGTAGCTCCGAATGACGTCAACTCTCTAAAGCTACATTCAGCTTGAAGAACATGGAAGTCGTGTCTCACTTCAGGATGATTCAATCTTTTTTCTTATCGATAATCAATCATGAGCTCAAATGTCCCTCAGAACAAACTGGATCGAACTGATAAACCACAGAAATTCAGCAAACTTAAGAAGCACAAACCAAAAAATAACAAACATTAACAGAAAAGTAAGAAATGCAAACCCAAAAACAAAAGAAGAACAAAAACCAAAAAATGAACACAAACAAAAAGATTTTTTTTTTTAAAATGCAGCTTAAAAAAATAAGAAACACAAACCGTAAAATCAGAAATGCCAATGACAAGATGGGAAATACACACAAAAAACAAACATAAGCCAAAAAAATAACAAAAAATAACAAATGCAAAGTCAGAATTAACAAACACAAACCATAAAATTTACACAAAACAAAAGAAAAAAAGAAATGCAAACCACAAAATTTGAACACAAAAAATTCAACAAAATCTATAAAATATTAACAAAAAATAACAAATGTGAAGCAAAAAATAAAAAATGTAATTTAACAATAATTGGAAATCATAAAATTAGACATAGGAAAAAGAACACAAAGTAAAAAAAAGTTAAGCAATGACCAAACTCAAGATAAAAAAAAAGAAAATGAAGTAATATCTACCGCAAAATAAGAAACAAAAACTGAAAAACAAATGCAAACCAAAAGATGAGAAATGCAACTTAAAAAAAATAAGAAACGAAGACGAAAAATTTACAAAAGCAACTTAAAAAAAATACAAGTAAGAAAATACAGAAACACAAACCAAAACGTATACAAAAACCAAAAAATATATTAAAAAATAACAAATACAAACAAAAAACAATATGTAACACAAACCGATGCTTTTAATGAAAACCAAATAATAAAAACCACAATCTGAAAAATAAAAAAAATTAAAACTTAAAAAAATAAGATCAGAAAATATACAGCGTCAGCAAAAAGATGAGAAATGCAAACCAACAAAACTTAACAAACGAATAAACAACGAATGTATCCAAAAAGTAGCATGCAAACTAAAAATGAACAAACTATGAAATTTAGGCAAACCAAAAAAAAAGAAGCGCAAAATACTAAATTTGAAATGAAAACCTAAAAAGCAAACAAAAAACCCACAAAATGCTGGTAAAAACAAACGCAAACCAAAGAAAGCAAAACAATGTCAAACATGACGCAAAAACAGCAAATGTAAATCAAAAGAAAAGAAATGCAAACCCAAAAAGAAATCGTGTGAACTGACCCCTAGAGGCAAAACTCAGTAACTACATCTGATTATACTGCCCCCTATAGGCAAAACAAAGTAATTACATCTGAACATACTGCCTTCTAGAGTCAAAACATAGTAATTACATCGGACTATACTGCTTTCTAGAATAAAAACACAGTAATTACATCTGATTATACTGCCTTCCAAAGGAAAAACATAGTTACTACATCTGATTATACTGCCCCATAGAGGCAAAACATACTTACTCCACACAGACTCTGATTCAACGGAAAAATTTGTGCATTTTAAAAGCAAAAAGCTTTCTGAAAGTAAACGTAAAATTAGTCTGGTTACCTTATTAGGATGGAATTCAAATGTTATCAAAATAGACATTTAACAGAAATTAGTAGAGGTTGAGAAGAATTTTCTGGTGGAAATTTTTTATTTTTTATTTTTTTTTGCTTTTTCAAAGAAACCAGGACACTGTTGAAGTTTCACAATGTTTTAATTTGGACAGCTGAGTGACAAACTGCTTCAACCCAACACATTTACAATGAATTAAGATAAAAGGGTTGGAAGGTGAATACAATCATGAAACAGAGATTTAACAAAGCTCAGCTGAGGACATCCACAGGACAGCTTTAGACAGTTTGAATGTGTTGCATACTGTTGAAATACAGCATTCATCGTGAATCTTTGGCAAAAATTACATGTAAAAGCTCCAAAAACATTTCTGAGAGGAAAAGGATATATGTCTGAAATTGTCCCTTTAAACTCCAACAAACAATCAGAAACAAGTGAATGAAGCAACGTGCAAAAAAAAACATTTTTAAAAATCTGATGTTATTCACTCACCGTCACACAAAAACAGCGTCCGGTTAGCAGGAAGACGAGTAACTCAGCTGTCAACGGGAACATTCATCCAAAGTTCACCTGTTTAGTGATCCGGTTAGGACCAGTTCTGTCCCGTCATGTAGTATCCGGCCGGGTCGCACAGCTGACACTGGTTCTGTTGGCCGGAGGTCCGGTTTTTGGCATCGATGAGGAGCAGAGGAGACTGGGAGTAATGGTTGATGATGTCGCCGACTGAAGGGAAAGACTGGATTCACAAAATATAGTAATTACATCAGATTATACTGCCCTCTAGAGGCAAAACACAATAATTACATCTGATTATCCTGCCTTCTAGAGGCAAAACACAATATTTACATCAGATTATACCGCCCTCCACATTCAAAGCATGCTAACTACATCTGATTATAGTGCCCTCTAGAGGCAAAACACAGTAACGACATCTGATTATACTGCCCTCTAGAGGCAAAACACAGCAATTACACCTGATTATACTGCCCTCTAGAGGCAAAACGGAGTAATTACATCAGATTATACTGCCCTCCACATTCAAAGCATGCTAACTACATGTGATTAAAGTGCCCTCTAGAGGCAAAACACAGCTGCTATGTTTTATGAACATTAATGTATATGGCGTCATGCTTACCTCCTGGGCTTTGAGTCCAGTTCCCAGCTGGAACTGCTGGTTCTGCTGCCTGATCTGGATGTTGTAGACTTTGCCCTGGTAGAAGACCATCAGGGTGAAGGGCTGGTTGTCCTGCTGCCGGGTGCTGTCCCTCACCAGGTACGCCCCGTCCTCAACAGAACACAGAAACTCACTAAAATAATCCTTCTGCTCCACTCACATGGGAATATTCTAATCTCTAATGCTCTAATATTTTAACATGATGTAATATTTACAAGATTTTACCAATAATTCTCAGCTACTTTTACCAAAAAGCAACATGTTGATTGCAGGACTTTAACTCCACCATAAGTTGTTCAAAAACAAAATATTTTCAGAGTTACTACACAAGCAATAACTTAAATGTTTGCCTTCAAAAAAAGCCAACTATTCTATTTATTATCTGCATTGTTTTGGTTACCTTGCGGACTCGTATCAGACATTTTTCAGCCTGGCCTCGGGTCACTTTACCCACATACCAGCGAGGGTCCAGCTCCTACTCATACGCAAATAACAACAACAACAACAACAACAACAAAAACAGTAAAAACTAACTATTAGTATATGTATATTTCAGCAGAGACAAACAAAAGACAACAACCCCACCTGCTGTTCAGACTCAAGAACAACCACAGAAACAGAAGATTTACCTGGTAGTGTTTGTACTAGTTCTAGTACTACGACTTTAATAATAATAACAACAATGGTAATAATATTGTGACTGCTATACTACATTATTACTTATTATAGGTTGTTATTAAATCTATTATTATATTATATCTTATTATTGTCTGACTGTTATTTGTCTTATTACACCTTGACATGTTTAATTCCTGGTCCAACCTTGAAAAACACCTCGTAACTCTCTTTATAAAGTGCTGTGTGGAATAAACTTCATATTATTATAAATATAATTCGTTTCCCCTGTCACAACATGCTTGATTGACACAATAACAGCTGTAATAATAGAAGTTTATCGAGCAGATTTAACATAAAATGCAGCACAAACGTTACACATGGGAGGCAACAACAATACTACATAAAGTCTAGCTTTTTAATGTCCTTGTGTGACTGATTTTTCACTAATTCGTGCAGAAGCTGTGTTTCAGAAGATTCAGGATAGTTTATTAGTGTGTTTTTTACCTGTGTGTGTTGCTGTGTTACCTTTGCTGCTGTGGGTGGAGGAGGACGAAATGACGATCGGTCTGCTGCAAACACATGACACTTTACATTCATTTACTGTAGACGTGAACGAGCAACACCCATAAACCAACCCCAGCCTTAAAATGCTGCTTCTGTTGTTTCAACCTGTGTTTGTTTATAAGTTAAAAGTCAAGCCACAATGATTAGTCGATCGGAAGATAACTCTGCAACCACGATAAAAGCAGATTCATGCGATTTGTTTCATTTCTGGACTGTTGAAACAAAGCAGGATGTGACTCTGAGGTTTGTGATGGTTAACACTTCAATCAACGTAATAAGTAAGCAGAATTGTCTGTGCACAGCTTCTTTTTTTGTTTATTACGGATGTTCAGACAGTTTCGACTGTACTACTGTGATGTTGAAGGAAACTTAAAAACTGTGAGATTCTCAGGCAGCTTCTGAACTTTGCTTTGCCAGCATTTTCTGGAGGTTTTTTGAGATGGACATCAGAAATAACTACTTTGTCAGAAACTGGACGTTACTCTGAATCTGAGCATGTACAGTGCTGTGAAAAAGTATTAGCCCCCCTACAGAAATCTTTTATTTTTGCATATTTCTCACACTTCAGTGTTCCAGATCATCAAACTAATATTTATATTTATTGAATATCACAAACACTGAAGATTTATTCAAGACTGATATCACCCCTTTGAAAAAGTAATCATCCCCCTAAACCTAATAACTGCTTTGTCAGCAACAACTGCAGTTAAATGTTTGTTCCAGCTTGTGTTTAGTCTTTTACATCACCATGGAGGAATTCTGGTCCACTCTCCTCTGTAGAATAGTCTTAATTCTGTCACATTAGATGGTTTTAGATCATGAACTGATCTTCTAAGGTCTTGTCACAGCATCTCAGACTTTGACTCCTCTACTCCAGAACCTTCATTTACTTCTTTTTGAGCCACTCAGAGGTGGACTTGTTTGTGTCTTTGGGTCTTTGTCTTGCTGCATAAACCATCAGTGTTGAGCTTTAGGTCATGAACTGATGGTGGATCTTCTCCAGGAGGATTTTCTGATAGAGAACAGAATTCAAATCGTCCAGATCCTCCAACCATCACACTACCACCACCATGTTTCACTGCTGGTATCATGGTCTTCTAGTGGAATGCAGTATTAGCTTTACACCAGATGGAACAGACCCATGTCTTCCAGAAAGTTCCTCCTTTGACTCATCAGTCCACAGGATGTTATTCCAAAAGTCTTGGAGCTCATCCAGATGTTTTTTGTAAATATTAGATGAACCTTTATGCTCTTTTTGGTCAGTAGTGGTTTGATCCTTCCAACTCTCCCATGGATCCATTTCCTCCCAGAGTCTTCCTTATTGTGGAATCATGTAGACGGACCTTAACTGAAGCCAGTGAGGTCTGCAGATCTTTAGATGTTCCTCTGGGTTCTTGTTTGACCTCCTGGATTAGATGTCGATGCTCTTGGAGAAATGTTGATCGTTGGTCCACTGCTGAAGGTTCTCCACTGTTCCATGTTCCTCCATTTGTGGATAATGTCTCTCACTGTGGTTCTCTGGAGTCCCAGAGCCTCAGCAATGGCTTTGGAACCCTCCAGACTGATGAATGTCATTGACTTTGTTTCTCATCTGTTCTTGAATCTCTTTAGAACATGGCATCATGTGTTGCTTTTTGAGACCCTTTATCTACTTCACAATGAAGACAGGTTCTATTTAGTGAAGTTTAGATTCAACAAGTCTGGCAGGAATAAAATGTGAGTGTGGATGGTGAAACTGAACCCAACTGACAAACGAATTTGGTAATTTGGTGGGTTGGTAGCAAAGGGGGCAATTACTTTTTCACATAGGGTAATGTGGGCTGGACAGCATTTTACCTTCAATAAATTAAATCATGGGTTCAAAACTGCATTTTGTGTTTTCTTGGTCTTTGTCTTACATTAATATTAGTTTGATGATGTGAAACATTTACGTTTTGACAAATATGTAAAAATAAAAGATTTCTATCGTCCAATCATGTTGGAGTTAAATTACACCAGTCTCAGTGAGAATAAGACTATTTAGTGTTTGCGTTGTTTCTTCTTACCGGAAGACAGTTTGTGTGGCAGAGAGCCTGCAGAGGGAACACCGTGATTCATTCTGTTAAAATAAAACAAAAAACAGAATAAGCATTTTTTTTTTTTTTTTTAATCGTACCTATGTATGTCAGTAATCATTTCAGCTGCAGTGCTGGCTGTTTTCTGGTTTCTGGGAACTTACATCATGTTTTTTCCTGTTAAACTCATATCTTCAATCTTATTTCACCCTTTAAATCCTATTTTAAAGTATATTTTACATTATATACAGCAAACTTTAGATAGACGTTAGATATCAGAGAACTGTTTAAAATATCTGACCTGTTACTGTGTGGTGTTCCTCAGGGCTCCATTCTTGAGCCACTATTATTTGTTTTTTGCTATTTGACATCAGTTTTCATCCACTTATTAAATTATTTAACAGGGATAGTTTAACTTAAGGTGGTTCAGTGGCTCATGTGGAATAATTCCACATCAATACTGATATTATTACTATTATTATTCATATTCTGGATCACATTCAAGGACATTTTCCATCACAAATATTAATTATATAACAACACAGTATTTGCGTTTTTCAAATGTGCTTGAATATAAAAGTTAAAGGTGAAGGAGGGCCACCTTCCACATCATTTCAGGTGTTTGTTTTAAATCTAACTCCCAGATCTGCTTAACTGGTGGCCAAAAATGAAAAATAAAATTAAGATGGTCGTTTCCATACCTGTCTCCAGGACGTGAGACAGGGGGTCCAGGGCGGGGGGGATAGCTTTTATTGTGAAGGGGGAAGGTGTTGTGTTTCTGAGCTGCAAGAAAGAATCAGAACTTAAGGACTCACAGGACAGTGGCGGCATTTATCCCGTATAAATAACATTAACAAATACAATTTAACTCAGAACATACTGCCTCTGTTCAGGTTTATTTATTCTATGTCTCGAGGGAAATCTTGAATTATGGTAATAAATCTTTAGATGTACATGACAAATCATTTAAAAACAGGAAAAATGTCATGAAAAAAGCAAAATAATTTAATTAAATCTCACCTTCATCGTGTGTTTGCTGAAGAGAAAGGAGAGGGAAAAACATCAGAATTCAAGAAAACAATTAAAATCTTAAAGAAATATAGAACTTATTTCATGTTTTATTCTTGTTTAGCTCATATCTTCAATGTTTTTTCACTATTTAAATCCTGTTTTAATGTTTGTTTTATATTAAATGTAAAGCACGTTGGATTACTTGATATTGATCAATGAACTCATTTTCTTTTTGCGCAGTTTGTGTAATTTACAGCTTTTTCTAATAAGATGTATTTATGTTTGCATACATTTATGCAGATACTGGTACAGATATTATGTTATTGTAACTTTTAAACAATTAAAGCTGCAACAATTAATCAATTAGTTGTCAATTATTTCTTCTATGACAGCAAACTAAACCTTTTTGGACAAAACAAGACATTTAACTGACAGTTTTAACCATTTTGTGACATTTCATAAACCAAACTGCTAAAGTATAATGAATAAAACACTTCAGGGGAAAGAAGAAACAGCTGCGTACCTCTCGCCTTCCATCAAACCTGTTAAACCAAACCACAGGAGAGTCGGATTAACATTTAATAACTCATTTAAACTGTTAAACTGAAAAAGAACAAAGATGACAGAGACAAATGTGTTGAATTAAACACTGAAATATTCCAGTGTGAGATGCTGACCTGTTGGTCGAAGGCCTGGTGGGGTTGGATGCCAGAGGTGGAGGCGGAGTTTTGGACCATTTGACAGGTTCTGAGACATCAGGGTGAGTCCTGAACGCACAAACACACACATGTGGCTGCACATGATCAAATGGACGTCACACCAGTCCAATAATTATTCAATAATAGGAACACAAATGCAGTGCTTTTTGTCATTTGTGGTTGAAATGTTGATGTAGGTGTGTTTAAGTGTGTGTGTACAAACCTCCGGGATTGTGAGCTTGGCTGCAAGAAGCAGAAATAAAACAATAAAAAAAACAAACAAACAGTTAGATGGACGTTTTTGATTGGTGGATTTCCTCAAGGTTCGATTCTGGGTCCCTTTTTGCTCCTCAAATAATTAATTTACATCTAAAGTACCAGTCAAACGTTTGGACACACCTTCTCATTCAATGGGTTTTATATATTTTAATTATTTCTTATGTTGCAGATTCTCACTGAAGACGACAAAACTGTGAAAGAACACATATGGAATTATGTAGTAAACAAAAAAGTGTTGAACGAACCAGTATATGTTTTATATTTTACATTCTTTGATGACAGCTTTGCCCACACTTGGGATTCTCTGGATGAGCTTCATGAGGTAGTCACCTGGATGGTTTTCAGTTAACAGGTGGAGTTACTTGCCTTCTTAATTTGAGACCATCAGTTGTGTTGGGTTGGTACACAGTGGATAGCGCTATCTGACTACTGCTGAAAATCTACAGTATGGCAAGAACCACTCAACTTAGTAAAGAGGAACGACAGTCCATCATTACTTGAAGACGTGAAAGTCAGTCAATCTGGAAAATTTCAACAACTTTGAATGTATCGTCAAGTATAGTCACAAAACCCATCAAACTCTATGATGAAACTGGCTAAGAGGACCATACCAGGAAAGGAAGACCAATAGTCTCCTCTGCTGCTGAGGATAAGTTCATCCGAGTCTCCAGCCTCAGAAATGTCCAGTTAACAGCAGCTCAGATTAGAGCCCAGATAAATGCCACCCAGAGTTCTAGTAGCAGATACATCTCTACATCACCTGTTCAGAGGAGACTAGCTGCTAAGAAACACTACTAAGGAAAAGCAACAAGCAGAAGAGATTAGTTTGGGCCAAGAAACACCAGGAATGGACATTAGACCAGTGGAAATCTGTGCTGTGGTCTGATGAGTCCAAATCTGAGATCTTTGGTTGTGCGACAGAGAAAAGGTGGACGGATGGTCTCTACATGCATGGTTCCTATCATGAAGCATGGAGGAGGAGGTGTGATGGTGTGGGGGTGCTTTGCTGGTGACACTGTTGGGGATTTACTCCAAACTGAAGGAACACTGAACCAGCATGGTTCTACCACAGCATCCTGCAGTGACATGACATCCCATCTGGTTTGTGTTTAGTTGGACCATCATTTATTCTTCAACAGGACAATGACCCCAAACACACCTCCAGGCTGTGGAAGGACTATCTGACCAAGAAGGAGATGATGAAGTGCTGCATCAGATGATCTGGCCTCCACAGTCACCTGACCTAAACCCAGTCCAGATGGTTTGGGATGAGATGAACCACAGAGTGAAGGCAAAAGGGACAACAAGTGCTCAGCATCTCTGGTGACTCCTTCAAGACTGTTGGAGAACCATTTCAGGTTCTACCTCATGAAGCTGATGGAGAAAATGCCAAGAGTGTGCAAAGTAGTAATCAAAGAATTAAAAATATGAAACATTCTGGTTTGTTTAACACTTTTTTGTTTACTAGATAGTTCCATATGTGTTCTTTCATAGTTGTGACATCTTCAAAATTAATCTACAATGTAGAAAATAATTAAAATAAATTAAAAACACTGAATAAGAAGTTGTGTCCAAACTTTTGACTGGTAGTGTAACTAAAACTATATGTACATAAATTGAATCCATAACTGCTCCGTTATCACTACAGTTATACTATTATTGAATTTGTCAAAAAAAATCTGCATTTCTTTTCAACTGTCTGATATAAAATAATCATGTTTGACTGAAAGAATCATCAGATTTTCAATTTTTCAACAGAGAAATCAACCAAATCTCAGCTTAAAATCGTCACGAGTCATCAAGGTTACTTTACATGCCTCATTTTTAAAAATTGCCTGAAATAAATCGGATTCTGCAAAAAACAAAAAATTCTGCGCTCCTCAATGCAACTATAAAGCCTTTAACAATTTAGCTGCAACCAACAGACACATAACAAAAAATCATGGAGCTGAAGGCCAAGATGTGATTAGGAGACAAATATAGAAATATGTGAGTAGTTAAATATCTATAGCGTGTGGATTCATCTTTTTTTTCTCCAGAATTGGTAACACATGGACTCTTGGGAAAATGTCATACATGTTGATTCCAGTTTTTAACATTTTTGCATATAAAACAATCACAGAAATTCAGCTTTAATTTTATAATTTTTTGCAATGTTTTATGGCATTTTAACTGCTCCGTTTCTGAGTTCTCCCTGCTTCTAGTTGTGGTTGTTCTGTTTCCATAGTTATTCAGGACTTTATACTGCAGTGAAAAATGAACCCACAGTGAAGAAAAACATAACAGAAGCCAAAGAAACTGCTTGAAGCTCAGAAGGTTCAATAAAGTTTATTGACAGGACACTTACCAGGCCCAAAGTGTCGCGATGAGGTCCTGTAAAGAAAAGACAATGATCACATTAACACACTGATATTTTTTAGCTGCTGCTGCCATGAAAATTATGAAAAAGAAAACCAATAATAAAGTTGCTAAAATTTAACAAAAGATCAAAAGACGATAAAGAAATGTAATTGAAAACTCCTCCTCTGTTTACTCGCAGCACTGAGATGAGCCACTAGATGGGGCTAGTCCTTTCTTTACGCATTATAATTACAATAATAATAATTTTAAAATGACTAAAACTGAGATTTAAAGATTTTTGGAACACACAGAAACCATTTCCGGGAAAACAACACACGGAATCGGAATAATTTAATGAAATGTAAAGATAAAAAACAGCGCTAGTGAGTCCCGGGTTTGGTCTTACCTCCGATGGGGGACGGGTTGGATCCTGAGTCTCTGCCGGGTTTAGGTTTCATGCCCGGTTTGTTGTCGCGAACGATCGGAGGCGGCCCAGGAGGAACTAAACACAAACAACAGCTATAAATGTACAGATACATTCACAAAATGACAAAGAAAGTGATCAGCAGATCAACCGATGATGGAAAAACGAGTCGCAGCTTTAGTTAAAAGCAGCAGAATCATCCGTGAGCTTTTAGCGTTTTACAGATTTTCGGACAACAATCACCTGATTGCTGTAATGTTGAAGAAAACTTAAAAACAGAAAGATTCCTGAGTAGCTTCTGAAGTTTTCTCTGGTTTTTAAGGGGATTTCTGGAGGTTCATGGTGACAGACGTTAGAGATAATGACGTCTTTGGAAAACTGAAGTGTCTGAACAAACACATCTGATGTGAATGAGCTTCTGTCATGCTGAACGTTCTTTTCATATCCGCAGGGCGACAATCTCCTTTAATTGGTCCGGATGCCGCGTTACGACCACGTGTATTTGGGTTGCCGTGGTTACTCACATTTTCCCGTCGGTCGAGGGGAGGCGTCTCTTCTAGAAGGTGAGTCTCCGGTCTGCACAACGACACACAAATTTAAAGAATCAGTCTGCTGTGTTTCCCAATAACCCTCTGAAATACAAGTGGTCTTTAAAAAAATAACATAAAGTGCACAATTTATCAGCCAGAAGCTCCAACAACACAAGATTTTCAACTTTCCATCACAAAATGTAACGAAATGTCACATTAAAATCATGGTATTTCACCAAAATCACATTACTCCACTTTTTTGTATAAAATTTGTTAAAAAAAATAAAGGTTTTTTACTAACTAGATTCTGTAAAAGACAAAAAATCTACACTCTTTGGTGCAACCATAAAGTTATTAAAGATTCAACTGCACCCAAGAGTCATGCTGCAAAAATTCAGGGAACTTTTGGCTGAACTGCAGGCAGTGTTTCCACAGAGCACAGAGGAGACAAGTAAGTAGTAAAATACCAGTAAATGTGTAAAAGCATCATTTTTTCACAGTATTTGCGACATCATCAGGCTTATGGATAAGATACTGTACATGTTGATTTCAGGCAGCAGAAACACAAACACAGATTTAAAGAACCAGTCTGCTGTATTTCCCAATAACCAACTGAACCCCAAAACTGGTTAGAAACACGTTGACTTTGAAGAAAATGGCTAAAAAGTACACCATTTGTCAGCCAGACCTTCCAACAACACAAAATTTTCAACTTTCCGTCCCAAAACTTAACCAAATCTCACCTTAAAATCGTGGTATTTCATTAAAAACACTTTATCCTACATGTATCGTTAAAAAATCCACCAAAAATAATGTGTTTGTTGTAACTAGATTCGGGAAAAAATTAAAAACTTTGCACTCTTTCATGCAACCATAAAGTTATTAAAGATTTAACTGCACCCAAGAGTCATGCTGCAAAAATTCAGGGAACTTTCGGCTGAACTGCAGGCAGTGTTTCCACAGAGCACAGAGGAGATAAGTAAGTAGTAAAATACCACTAAATGTGTAAAATCAACATTTTTTTCCCAGTATTAGTGACACCTGTAGGGCTTGGAAAATATATTGTACATGTTGATTTGAGGCTGCATAAACACAAAATTAAAATCTTTCTGCTGTATTTCCCAATAACCCTCTACAACACATGTGGTCTTTTAGAAAAGTGGTAAAAATTACATCATCTGTCAGCCAGAAGCTCCAACAACACAAGATTTTCAACTTTCCATCTCAAAATTTTACCAAATCTCCCCTTAAAATCACGATATTTCATCAAAATCACTTTATTCCTCATTTTTTGTTTAAAACTTCGCCAAAAATAAAGTGTTTTTACTAGCATGATTCTGTAAAAAACTAAAAATTCTACACCCTTTGGTGAAACCATAAAGTTATTAATGATTTAACTGCGCCCATTACTTGTGTTGTTAAAAAAAAGAAAAACATACATGTTGATTCAAGTTTTTTCATTGTTAAATCAATAATCTAAAAAAATGTGATTTTTTTCTCTATAAAAAATGATTTATGTCATTCATGCTGCACAGATGACATTTTTGAGTTCTCTCTACTTCTAGTCCTGGTTGTTCTGTTTCCATAGAGATGCAGGACTTTATGCTGCAGAGAAAAATGAGCGAACAGTGAAGAAAATGTGACTGCAGAGTTAATTTGTCCAATGGGTAATGCTAACTGCACAATCTCCACCTGTGTTTTAGAGATTCAGAAGAGCAAAGCAGTTCATAAAGTGGGAGTTCCTTGTTGCTTCTAAAAAAAAAAACATAAAACTAAACTACTACTTTTTTCAGTCTGACAGAAATCAGGCTTCTTTAACGGACATCAAGCTAACTCCATTAGCCATCCAGCTGCACATCGTCACAAATAATTCGGTTGATTCACAGAGTTTTCTGAGCAGTAATGAAGAAATGTGGCGCCCTCTGTTGGTGGACGTGTTGATATGAATCTGAGTTGAACGGACTCACCATGCGGACCGACGGCATGGGGACAGGGGGGCGGGGATGTACGTCAGGACGCTGGCCTCTGGGAACCACATGGTTGTCTGTAAATCCACATCAAACCACAGCATGAAAATCTGAGTGTTCACCATCGGTCAGGGAACGTTCCACAACGCTGGATGACATCAACTACACGTTCTGATGGTTTTGTACAAAAGAAAACGCTTCAATCAAACGTTCACAGAATGTTTTAAGCATGTTTTCATTTCCAGTAATGTTCCTATAACATTAATTTAATGTTTTACTGTCCAGCATGATAACGGAGGAACCAACTTTCAAAAAAAATGTTTTCCAGATGTTGTTGAGGCCTCTGAAACGTTCCTGTATTACAAAATACCAACAAAAGTAGAACATTCTGCCTGCAGTGTTCCGAGGATGTTTTCAAGATGTTGTTGAGGGAAAACATTATAGAACGTTCTTCTACAAACATTCTCACGTTTCATGATAACAAAGGAAGAACGTTCTCAAATCAACATTCCAAAAATGTTTTCCAGATGCTATGTTCATGGGCAACCTTTGTAAGACGTTCCAGTACATTGAGATACACTGTCTGTCCAAAAAAAAAAGTCTTCACCTGGATTTAACTAAGCAAATAGGTAATAGCCTTCCATTGGATAATTACTGCTGTGATAAATATGTTCAGCTGCAACAACTTATTTAACTCTAGCTGATGCAGTGAGGAGCTTCTCATTTCTGAAACAACCATGTTGGAAGACATATCCTGTGGTCATGGAAAGGATGTTAATCTGTCTCAGAAGGGTCAAATTATTGGCCTGCATCAGGCTAAAACAACTAAAGAGATTTCAGAAACTACTAAAATCTGGTTAAGAACCGTCCAACGCATTATTAAAACCTGGAAGGATAGTGGAGAATCATCATCTACAAGGAACAAACTCTTAGATTATTGTAGGAGATCAACAGTAGAACTCACAGCTATGTTTAATAATGAAAGTAAGAACATTTCTACACACAATATGAAGAGAACTCAAAGGATTGGAACTAAACAGCTGTAGCTCTAAGAAAACCACTGATCAGTGAAGCTAATCAGAAAAAAAGGCTTCAGTTTTCTAAGGAGCATAAAGATTGGACTCTGGATCAATGGAAGAAGGTCATGTGGTCTGATGAGTCCAGATTTACCCTGTTCCAGAGTGATGGGGGCATCAGGGTAAGAAGAGAGGCAGATGAAGTGATGACCTCATCATGGCTAGTGTCTACCAGCCTGTGGGGTTTAGGGTTATGATCTGGGGTTGGTCAGGTTCAGCAACGTTATGTTCCCAAAGAATGAGGTCAGCTGACTACCTGAAGATACTGAATGACCAGGTCTTTCCATCAGTGGAGTTTTTCTTCCCTGATGTTCATGGACATGTTCAAAGATGATGATGTCAGGATTCATGGGTTCACATTGAGAATGAGTGGATCAGGGAGCATGAGATGGATTGTCCTCCACAGAGTCCAGACCTCAGCCCCACTGAGAATCTTTGGGATGTTCTGGAGAAGACTTTGTCCGACTCTCCCATCATCAATACAAGATCTTGGTGGAAAATTAATGCAACTCTGGACAGAAATAAATGCTGTGACATTGGAGAAGCTTATCGAAATGATGCCACAGTGAATGAGTGTCGTTCTCAGAGATAAAGGTGGTCCAATGAAATACTAGAGCATGTGCTTTTATTTTGGTTGCATTGTTGGATGGATGGAATATAGTATAGAATCTATAAAATGTTCCCATGATGTTTTCTCATAACAAATGAAGAATGTTCTCAGTGCAACATTGTTTTCATTAAACATTTTTAGAACGTCTACGTTTCAGAAGAACATTCTGGGAACTAATAGAAAACTTCAGTAAAACTTTATCAGAATGTTTTCTGGAGAACACATAACTCAGCTTGGTGTTTTATTATAATTAATGTGGTACCGATGTAGTCTCCGTCCTGTAACTGCATCGTGGGGAGCAGTTTGGCACCCAGGTCCTCTTCAGGTTCGACGGGTGGAGGCTCGTAGTCGTTGGCCGGATCCACGTCCTCGTTCGGGGACTCGTAGTCTCCACCGCTGCCCGCCTCGTCTCCGCTGTACGGACTCTCGTAGTCGTTGTCTTCATCGTCCTGAAGGAGGAAACAGAAAAACACGTTCAGACAGCAACGGTCCTGAAACCTCATTTAGTTTCAGGAACAGCTATATTCATTTAGCAGAGAAAAAATAGTTTCTAAATTAATTCTGAATGTCTGTCTTTAATCATTTTACTTAGTCACCACCTTTGCAGTGTTTTTTTCCCTAAACCTCATCAATAAATCTGGATGTTTTTTTTACCATATTATTTATTTTCAGTGACTGTTTCATCCATTAAATGCCCTGAAAGTGATCTAAAAATTAAATAAACGTATAATTTAAAAAAAAAGAATAATTAACAATGCAACATAATACATTTTTTTAAATTCAATTAATTATAATTTTTATTTGGAAATAATAAATTAATTTAGCTAAATAAAGAATAAATTAATATATGAATAAATTAATCATTAATTTTTATGTTCATTTACATATTTCTTTCATTTGGTAGAATAAAACTAAAAATAATTAAGTCTAGTTTCTAATTTAATGCTAAATTTCTGTCTTATAATAATTTTAATTAGTCGTCATCTTTGCTGTGTTTTTTTTCCGCTGAACCTTATCATTAAACCTGGATGTTATTTTCCATATTATTTATTTTTAGTGACTGTTTCATCCATTAAATGCACCCAAAGTGACTTAGAAATTAAATAAATAAACATTTATATTTTTTTAAAAGCATGACTAAGATAATAACATGATTAACTCAAAAATAAAAATAATTGAGACACATGTGAGAAAATTATTCATTTATTTTTGTGTATATTTATTGACATATTTGTTTCATTTAGTAGGTGAAAACTGTTGAGTCTAGTTTCTAACCTTGCTGTGTTTTATTTTCTAAACCTCATCATTAAATCTTGTTTTTTTCTCCATATTATTTATTTTTTACTGTTTCGTCTATTAAATGCCCAGAAAGTGACATAAAATTAAATAAATGTATAATGTATAATTAAACAAAAAAAGCATGACAAACATTGTAACATAATTAATAAAAAGGTTAAATTTAATTATTATTATTATTATTAATAATAATAATAATAATAATAATAATAATAATAATAATAATAATAATAATAATAATAATAATAATAATTATTATTATTATTATTATTATTATTATTATTATTATTATTTTTTTTTTGTTTGTTTGTTTTTTTTTGTTTTTTTTGTTTTTTTTGTTTTTTAGGGAAAGGAAATTAATTTAGATACATATATGAGCAAATTATTAATTTATTTTTGTGTTTATTTATTGACATATTTGTTTCATTTAGTAGGTAAAAACTGTTGAGTCTAGTTTCTCACCTTTGCTGTTTTTCTGGGTTTTTGTTACTAAATCTCATCATTAAATCTTGTTTTTTTCAAAGTGACATAACAATTAAATTAATTATAATTTTTATTTGGGGAAAACATTAATTTAGCTAAATAAAGAATAAATAAATATATGAGCAAATTATTCATTTATTTTTACATTTATTTATATATATATTTCTTTCATTTAGTAGAAAAACTAAAATCAGTTGAGTCTAGTTTCTAATTTTATTCTGAATTTGTGTCTTCTAATCATTTTAATTAGTCACCACCTTTGCTGTCTTTTTCTGACCTCATTATTAAATCTTCTTTTATTTACCATATTATTTATTTTAGTGACTGTTTCGTGCATTAAATGTATCAAAAATGACATAAAAATTAAATAAATAAACAGTATAATTAAGAAAAAAATCATGACTAACATGATAACATGATTAATCTAAAAAATAAAATCTAATAAATAATAAATATTTTGGGGAAAGGAAATTAATTTAGTCAAAGAATAAATACATACATAAGTAAATTATCAATTTATTTTGTGCATATTTATTTACACATTTGTTTTCACTTCATTTTGTCTATTTATATGTTAAAATTCTATACATTTATTTAATAAACGTGAATGTTTTGATTCATTTCCACACTTGTTGTGGAAACAAACACAGATATGACTAAATACAGGTGGGCGAAAAAGAAATAAATGTAAAAAATTAGAGATAAAAATAAATACAGAAATTTATTTTTAAAAAAAAATACAAATATATACATTTTTAAAATTCACACGTATTGAAGCTTTACAAGGGCAAAATGTGGATTTATTTTCTTTTATTTTAGCGTACTAAATGTTTATATTTATTATCTCCATAAGTGTTTTGTGTATTTTTAATCAGACCTTCATTGTTTTCGTTATTTACGGTTCCTGTGAGTTTTGAGCTGCAGCAGGTTGAATTTTGGAACACGACGATCAAACTTTATAAAAAATAAATAAACAAAAAGAGATGAAGGTCGGACTCACAAACTCGTCATCATCCCAGCCCTGAACCTCTGCTGAGGAGAAAACAACAAGTCAGCAGCTACCAGTGGATGAAGTACTACTGTGTACTGCAAAATATACTACAGTATAATGACAGTATATGGAATATATTACAATATATATAATGTAACACAGTATACTGTGAGCATATAGAATGTCAGACAGTATGTAAGTATGTGGAACATAAAAATATACTGCGAGTATACAGAATATAACACAGTATACTACAAATATGGGGAATATACTACAGTACTCTGAATATATGGAATATTAGAGAATATATTGTAAGTATATAGAACATGATACAATATACTGCGAGTATGTAGAATATTAGAGAGGATACTATAAGTGTATGGGACATAATAAAATGTACTGTGAGTGTATAGAATATAACAACTGTATTATATTCTACATACTCAGTATATTTTATTGTATTTTAGGTACTCACAGTATACTTTATCATATTCTACATATTTGCAGATTTGCAGAATCACATGGTGTATACTAACAGTGTACTGGATAAATTCTATATACAGACAGCACATTATTTTATTCTATTGTATTCTATATACTCACAATATTTTTTTTATTATCCCTTATTAATCCCACGAGGGGAAATTCTGATTTTCGCATATCTCCCCAATTGGGGGAGTCAGAGCGACGGGTCAGCCACAGTACAGCGCCCCCTGGAGCAGGAAGGGTTAAGGGCCTTGCTCAAGGGCCCAACAGTGGTCACATCGGGGCTTGAACCTCTGACCTTCTGATCAGTAGTCCAGAGACTTTACCGTTGCACCACCACTGCCCCAATTTACTTTACATACTACATACTATCAGTTTACTGGATTATAGTTTATTTACTCATAGTATACTGTAATATACTTCACGTACTTGCAGTATACTGTATTATATTCTATATACTCACAACAGTATCCACATGTTAACTAATGAATATTTTAATTTAATTTTACTTTAAAGCTCCAACATTTCAGTAACTGTCCCTGAAAGAAGGTGACTGATCAGTAAACCTGAGAGGAGGAAAGCTTCCTACCTGGTTCGTAATGTTTGGTCGACCTGCGACGGACAGAAAAACAGAAACAATTTCAGAAACTGGATCAGAACCATCAGAGCAGCTGAAACCAGCAGAACAGAAACAATACTCTAAATGCAACACCTTTAAACACGTTCTAGTGATGAAAACACACGTAGGAACAGGAACTCACTTCATCCCAAACAGGCCTCGCTTCTCCTCCTTCTTACTGATCTCACAGCTGATCTTCGAGATCATCCTGCAGACAACAACGATCAATCAGATTTTAAATCACTGATTTCTGATCTCAGTTTTCTCCGAAACATTCCATTGACGCAGTAGAAGGAGGAAGGATACTTACGGAGTGTGAAGTTTGGGGAACCTCTGGAGGTCGTTATCACTCAGATTCTAAAGAAACAAACATAAAGACGTCATTACATCACCTCCTTCTATCCTTCCTCACCTCCTTCTCTCCTTCCTCACCTCCTTCTATCCTTCCTCACCTCCTTCTATCCTTCCTCACCTCCTTCTATCCTTCCTCACCTCCTCCTCTCCTTCCTCACCTCCTTCTATCCGTCTTCCCCTCCTTCTATCCTTCTTCACCTCCTTCTATCCTTCCTCACCTCCTTCTCTCCTTCATCACCTCCTGCCTCACTTCCCTCTATCCTTCCTCACCTCTTACTATCCTTTCTAACCTCCTTCTATCTTTTCTCACATCCTTCTATCCTTCCTCACCTCCTTCTATCCTTCCTCACCTCTTTCTATCCTTCCTCACCTCTTTCTATCCTTTCTAACCTCCTCCTATCCTTTCTCACATCCTTCTATCCTTCCTCAGATCCTTCTATCCTTCATCACCTCCATCTCTCCTTCCTCACCTCCTTCCTCACCTCCTTCAATCCTTCCTCACCTCCTACTGTCCTTTTTCACCTCCTTCTCACCTTCCTCACCTCCTTCTATCCTTCCTCACCTCCTCCTATCCTTCCTCACCTCCTCCTATCCTTCCTCACCTCCTTCTATCCTTCTTCCCCTCCTTCTATCCTTCTTCACCTCCTTCTATCCTTCCTCACCTCCTTCTCTCCTTCATCACCTCCTGTCTCACTTCCCTCTATCCTTCCTCACCTCTTAATATCCTTTCTAACCTCCTTCTATCTTTTCTCACATCCTTCTATCCTTCATCACATCCTTCTATCCTTCTTCACCTCCTTCTCACCTTCCTCACCTCCTACTGTCCTTCCTCACCTCCTTCTATCCTTCTTCACCTCCTTCTATCCTTCGTCGCCTCCTATCCTTCCTCACCTCCTTCTGTCCTTCCTCACCTCCTACTGTCCTTCTTCACCTCCTTCTCACCTTCCTCACCTCCTACTGTCCTTCCTCACCTCCTTCTATCCTTCCTCACCTCCTTCTATCCTTCGTCACCTCCTAACCTTCCTCACCTCCTCCTATCCCTCACCTCCTTCTATCGTTCCTCACCTCCTTCTCTCCTTCCTCACCTCCTACTGTCCTTCCTCACCTCCTTCTCACCTTCCTCACCTCCTTCTCACCTTCCTCACCTCCTTCTCTCCTTCCTCACCTCCTTCTCTCCTTCCTCACCTCCTTCCATCCTTCCTCACCTCCTTCTATCCTTCCTCACCTCCTTCCATCCTTCCTCACCTCCTTCTCTCCTTCGTCACCTCCTTCTCTCCTTCTTCACCTCCTTCCATCCTTCCTTACCTTCATCACCTCTTTCTATCCTTCCTCACTTCCTTCCATCCTTCTTCACTTCCTTCCATCCTTCCTCACCTCCTATTCTCCTTCCTCACCTCATTCTATCCTTTCTCACCTCCTTCTATCCTTCCTCACCTCCTACTGTCCTTCCTCACCTCCTTCTACCTTCCTCACCTCCTTCTTTCCTTCCTCACCTCCTTCTAACCTTCCTCACCTCCTATTCTCCTTCCTCACCTCCTTCCATCTTTCCTCACCTCCTTCTCTCCTTCCTCACCTCCTTCTCTCCTTCCTCACCTCCTTCCATCCTTCCTCACCTCCTTCTATCCTTCCTCACCTCCTTCCATCCTTCCTCACCTCCTTCTCTCCTTCCTCACCTCCTTCTCTCCTTCTTCACCTCCTTCCATCCTTCCTCGCTTCCTTCCGTCCTTCCTCACTTCCTTCCATCCTTCCTCACCTCATTCTATCCTTTCTCACCTCCTTCTATCCTTCCTCACCTCCTACTGTCCTTCCTCACCTCCTTCTACCTTCCTCACCTCCTTCTTTCCTTCCTCACCTCCTTCTAACCTTCCTCACCTCCTATTCTCCTTCCTCACCTCCTTCCATCCTTCCTCACCTCCTTCTCTCCTTCCTCACCTCCTTCTCTCCTTCCTCACCTCCTTCCATCCTTCCTCACCTTCATCACCTCCTTCTATCCTTCCTCACTTCCTTCCGTCCTTCTTCACTTCCTTCCATCCTTCCTCACCTCCTATTCTCCTTCCTCACCTCCTTCTTCACCTCCTTCCATCCTTCCTCACCTCCTACTATCCTTCCTCACCTCCTTCCATCCTTCCTCACCTCCTTCTATCCTTTCTCACCTCCTTCTATCCTTCCTCACGTCCTACTGTCCTTCCTCACCTCCTTCTACCTTCCTCACCTCCTTCTATCCTTCCTCACCTCCTATTCTCCTTCCTCACCTCCTTCCATCCTTCCTCACCTCCTTCTCTCCTCCCTCACCTCCTTCTATCCTTCCTCACCTCCTTCTATCCTTCCTCACCTCCTATTCTCCTTCCTCACCTCCTTCCATCCTTCCTCACCTCCTTCTCTCCTTCCTCACCTCCTACTATCCTTCCTCACCTCCTACTATCCTTCCTCACCTCCTATTCTCCTTCCTCACCTAATTCCATCCTTTCTCACCTCCTTCTCTCCTCCCTCACCTCCTTCTATCCTCCCTCACCTCCTTCTATCCTTCCTCACCTCCTACTATCCTTCCTCACCTCCTACTATCCTTCCTCACCTCCTTCCATCCTTCCTCACCTCCTTCTATCCTTTCTCACCTCCTTCTATCCTTCCTCACGTCCTACTGTCCTTCCTCACCTCCTTCTACCTTCCTCACCTCCTTCTATCCTTCCTCACCTCCTTCTCTCCTTCCTCACCTCCTACTATCCTTCCTCACCTCCTACTATCCTTCCTCACCTCCTATTCTCCTTCCTCACCTAATTCCATCCTTTCTCACCTCCTTCTCTCCTCCCTCACCTCCTTCTATCCTCCCTCACCTCCTTCTATCCTCCCTCACCTCCTTCTATCCTTCCTCACCTCCTACTATCCTTCCTCACCTCCTACTATCCTTCCTCACCTCCTTCCATCCTTCCTCACCTCCTTCTATCCTTTCTCACCTCCTTCTATCCTTCCTCACGTCCTACTGTCCTTCCTCACCTCCTTCTACCTTCCTCACCTCCTTCTATCCTTCCTCACCTCCTATTCTCCTTCCTCACCTCCTTCCATCCTTCCTCACCTCCTTCTCTCCTCCCTCACCTCCTTCTATCCTTCCTCACCTCCTTCTATCCTTCCTCACCTCCTATTCTCCTTCCTCACCTCCTTCCATCCTTCCTCACCTCCTTCTCTCCTTCCTCACCTCCTACTATCCTTCCTCACCTCCTTCTATCCTTCCTCACCTCCTATTCTCCTTCCTCACCTAATTCCATCCTTTCTCACCTCCTTCTCTCCTCCCTCACCTCCTTCTATCCTCCCTCACCTCCTTCTATCCTTCCTCACCTCCTACTATCCTTCCTCACCTCCTACTATCCTTCCTCACCTCCTTCCATCCTTCCTCACCTCCTAGTGTCTTTGAACTCACCACAAATCTGGATCCGCTGATGGAGTTCTTCAGGACAACTTTATCGCAGCCGGTCAAACTCATCTGTAGGAGAAACACAGTTTCATGCCAGTGATTCTATTTTGTGGTAATCTTAAGGGGAAGACTTCAAAATAAAATAGCTGGCACAAAACACCTTAAGTTAAGATGTCCCTTAAAACACCTTAACTGTGACTTTAAGGAAACTCTTAACTTGAGGTGTTTTGTGCCAAAGTTTAGATTTTAAGTAATCCTTATAAAGAAGACTTAAGGAAAATCTTAACATAGACTGTTTTGTAAAAATGATTTTATTTTGAGAAAATCTTATCAGGAAGACTTAAAGAACACCTTAACTTAAGGCATTTTGTGGCAGATATTTTATTCTGACACACCTTAACTCAAATTTATGGTGTTTTATGATGCCTTAATTTAGACTTTTCTTTTATGATAACCTTAAGGAGAAAAGGGTATTTTGTGTCAGCAATTCAGGACACCTTAAGGGGAAGACTTCAAAATAAAATTGCTTGCACAAAGATGCCCTCTAAGACACTTTAACTGGAACTTTAAATGAAATCTTACTTTGTGTGTTATTCTATGAACAACTGTGTTTTAAGAAATCCTTTAGGAGAAGACTTAAGGTGTTTTGTGCAAGTAATTTTATTTTGAAAACACCTAACTGTGACTTTAAGGAAAATCTTAAGGTGTTTTCTGCCAGAAATTTTATTCTGACAACACCTTAACTCAGACTTATGATGTTTTATTTAAGAGTTTCTATTTTACAGACACCTTAGTATAGAATTTGTTTTAAGATAACTTTAAGGGAGAAGACTTAAGGCATTTTGTGCAAACATTTACTTTGACTTTAAGGAAAATCTTAACTTAATGTGTTTTGTGCAAGATTTTTTTTCAAGATAATTTCAAGGAGAAGCCTTGAAGAATAGCTTAACTTAAGGTGTTTTGTCCAAGCGATTTCATTTTGAAGACACCTTAACCATGACTTCAAGGAAAATCTTTACTTAAGGTGTTTTGTACAAGAGATTCTCTTTTACAGACACCTTAACTTTAAGTTTTTATTTTAAGACAGCCTTAAAGAAGTGACCTTAAGTGTTTTGTACATGAAATTTAGTTTTAAGACAACTTTAAGGAGAAGACTTAAAAAATATCTAAACTTAAGGTGCTTTGTCCATGCGATTTCACCCCTTAGGCACCTCAACTGTGACTTTAGGGAAACCATTAAAGTGTTTTCTGCCAGATATTTTATTTTGACAACACCTTAACTCAGACTTATTGTGTTTTATGTAAGAGATTCTATTTTACAGACACTTTAATTTTGGATCTTTGTTTTAAGATAACCTTAAGGAGAAGATTTAAGATTAAATCTTAAGGAACCCTTCTTAACATAGATTGTTTAGTGCAGGTGATTTTATTTTGAAGACACATTAACTGTGACTTTGAGAGAAAAAATATCAACTTCTTAGCTTTTTGAAGGTCCTGTCTGGAAAAAATAGAATTAAAAAGATGAATATTTTAATATCTAACACATGTGGAGCCATCATTTTATCCAGTGCTGGTAAAAACTGTGAGCACAAACGTTGTGCATGTTCAGGTCATTTTATTTATTTTTTCCTTTTTTCTGATTAGCAGCATTACAGAGTTGTACAGAGTTCTCTCTCCTTCCTGCCATGATGTTTTCAGGGAGGTGCAGGACTTGAAAAATGAGTAAAAATGTGACTTTTGAGGATGTTTGATCGCTGAGTTTTCAGCCGTTTTGCTCCTGCAGGAGGTGAACTCAGGACTTTTATCTTTGACGTCTGCAGCTGAGAAGGAAAACAGACGAGGCCTCACCCTCCTCAGGTAGTCGGCCAGCTGCTGAGGGCTCCACCCCATCACCTCCGACCTGGACGGCACTCGGTCCGAACTCATCCTGCTTCACTGCACCAGCATCTGACGGACCGACCGCCAGCTGGAGGAGACTTCCAACCCTCGCTGGCTCTGCAACCGGCCGCCGTTCGACTCTCTCCGACGGGCCTCGTTGCTTCACTGCTCCTTCCTGCCAGACGTAAAGACAAACTCACAAAAAACAGACAAACTAAGGGCCGACTGTCTTCTGGTTTTGCTTCCTCAGACCGACTCACCGCTCTTCAGCTCAACGTCTGTCCAAAGTGAGAACCCAGACAGAAGACAGCGACGTCCAGGCCGACATGTCACCCAGGACCCAAAATGGCTTCCTCCTTTCTTCCACTGTTCGGTGTCTCTCTAATTCTTTGCATCTCAGAGGAAGTGACTGTGCAGAGTGGAGGAGGGGGGGGGATGAAGGCAGCATCGTCCTCCTCCCCCCCGTCTGACCGCAGAGCGGAACAGCGGCTGCAGCTGCACCCACTCGCTGCAACGCTGACGACAAACAGGAAGCTGCAGACTGTGGATCAGTGATGGCGCTCAGTCCATCGCTGCCGCAGCTCTCCATGCTGAACTCAGGTCAGCTCAGTGGAAACATCTCCATCAGGGGCTTCACCGGCAGGTTTTTAATGTCAAACTGATGGAAAACGACATCTGTGAGCATTAAAGTCCACTTCTGAGGACTTTTATTCTTCACTTCATGCAGTTAAAGTCAACAAAAGGAAAAAGTGGTTGAGTGGTTGAGGCTCTGACCAGAATGTTGGAGGTTCCAAGTCCAATGCTGCCATTGGTAGTCCTAAAGGAGAAGACTTAAGGAGTTTTGTACAACTTAAATCAGCCTTTAAAGAACATCTTTAACTGTTTTGTGCGAGAGATAACATTTTACAGACACCTACACTCAGACATCATGGAACATCTTAACTTCAGCTGTTTTGCCTGACCTTATCTATGACTTTAAGGAAAATCTGAAGTTACAGTGTTTGCTAACCAAAGATGATATCTTAAGGAATGCTTAAGAAGGCTTAAGGTGTTTTGTACAAGAGATTGTATTTTACAGACACCTTAACTTTGACTTTATGTTTTAAGGAATCCTTAAGAAGAAGACTTAATGAATATCTTAACTTTAGGCATTTTGTCCAAGCAATTTCATTGTGAAGACACCTTAACTATGACTTTAAGGAAACTCTTACAGTGTTTGGTACCAAAGATGAAATTTTAAGGAATCCTTAAGGAGAGGACTTCAGGTGTTTTGTCCAAACAATGTCATTGTGAAGACACCTTAACCCTTTGATGCACAGTGTGGGTCAGGAGATACCAATTTTCATTGGATTTGGGTCACTTTGGACCCATGTTGCACATCACAGGGTTAACTACGACTGTAAGGGAAATCTTAACTTTCAGTGTTTCGTACCAAAGATGAAATTTAAAGGAACAGGGTTAGGAGAAGACTTAAGGTGTTTTGTCTAAGCAATTCCATTTTGAAGACACCTTAACTATGACTTTAAGTAAAATCTTGACTTACAGTGTTTTGTACCGAAGACATCTTCAGGAATCCTTAAGAAGGAGACTTAAGGAATGTCTTAACTTAAGGTGTTTTGTGAAAGAGATGACATTTTACAGACACCTACACTCAGACATTAAGGAAAATCTTAAATTAAGGTGTTTTGTCTGAGCAATTCTATTCTGACAACACCTTAACAGTGACTTCAACAAAAATCTTAAGTTAAGGGGTAGTTAAGGAGAAGACTTAAGAAAACTCTTAACTTAAGTGGATGTGTGCAAGAGATTATCTTTTACAGAAACCTTAGCTCAGAACATCTTAACGTACCAAACGTACACACCAAAGATTATATTTTAAGAAATCCTCAAGAAGAAGACTTAAGGAACATCTTAACTTAAGGTGTTTTGTCAAAGTAATTCTATTTTGACGACACTTTAACTGTGACTTTAACAAAAATCTTAACTTAAGATGTTTTATACAAGAGATTCTATCTTACAGACACCTTATCTTTGACTTTTTATTTTAAGACAACCTTGAGGAGTAGGCTTAAGGTGACAAAGACTCAGATATTTTGAGTGTTCTGATGCATCTTGTCCCTGTTCTCTGACTCAGCTGTGATATGTGAAAAGCAAACTTCACTGTGCTGCAGTGGGACAAATAAAGACTTCTCCTTTTTCTAAATCATTCACACCTCTGGCACCAGAAACTGATTGCTGTCTGCAATTTGTTGAAACTGTATCACCCAGTTTGCATTCGTCTACAGCTCCTTTACCTCAGTTTAAATTATCCTCATGGGTCTGCAGTATTTTACCTGAACTATAACCAGTCCAGCTCTTCTTACTGGTAGAAACAGCACAAAAGGATGGAGGAAAACACTTTAAGCAAATCTTAACTTAGACTTGAGGAAAATCTTAAGGTGTTGTGGGTAAACAATTCTGTTTCAGGGAACCTTAAACCAGACTTGAAGTAAAATTTTACCTTAAGGTGTTTTATACAAGAGATTCTATTTTACAGACACCTTAACTTTGACTTTTTATTTTTAGACAGCCCTAAAGACATGATGTAAGGTGTTTTGTGCAACCAGTTATTTTAAGACAACTTCAAGGAGAAGAGTGAAGAAACATTTTAACCCGGACTGTAAGGAAAATCTTGACTTACAGTGCTTTGTTCCAAAGACAATATCTTAAGGAATCCTTAAGAAGAAGACTTAAAGAACATCTTAATTTAAGGTGTTTTGTCTGAGCAATTCTACTTTGACGACACCTTAACTGGGACTTTAAGGACAATATTAACTTACAGAATTTTGTGCCAAAAATGTGATTTTAAGGAATCCTTAAGTTGAAGACTAAAGGAACATCTTAGCTTAAGGGATTGGTAAAAGAGTTTTTATTTTAAAAATAAAATAACTTAAAGGAGATCACCTGATGAACATTTTCAACTTCAGGCATTTCACGCAAGCAACGTTACTTTAAGATAACTTTAAGGAGAAGACTTAAGAAACATCTCAACTTGGGGTGTTTAGTCCAAGAGATTCTATTTTACAGACACCTTAAGGTTGGCTTTTTATTTTAAGACGAACTTAAAGGGAAGACTTAAGGAGTTTTGTGCAAGTAATGTTATCTTAAGATAATTTTAAGGGGAAGACCTAAGGAACATTGTAATTTAAGTTGTTTTGAACAATACATTTTGAGGAAATCTTAAGGAGAAGTCTAACAAACTTAACCGTAAGGGTGTTATGTGCAAGTCAATGTGTTTTAAGGAACCTTTAGGTTTGATATTAAGGAAAATCATAACTTCAGGTGTTTTGTGCAAATGATTCTGTTTTCAGGAAATCGTAAACCTGACCTTAAGTCAAATTTTACTTTAAGGTGTTTTGTAAAAGTGATGTTATCTGAAGGTATCTTAACTCTGACTTGAGGAACTTTTCAACGTGAGGTGTTTCGTGCAACTGATCTAATTCAAGGAAACGCTGACTCAGACATTGAGGACAATCTTAGCTTAAGGGATTTTGTGCAGATGAAAGTGTATTTCAAGGAAACTTTAAGGGCCATGTGCTGCAGTTCCCCCAGGACCCCCAGCATCCCAAGGTCCCAAAGGTACCACAGCACCCCAAGGTCCTCCAGCAGCACCAGGTACTCAAGTACCGGCTCCAGTCACTAACTTTAGCGGTTAAGGTGGTACGCACAAGTGATTGTATTTTCAGAAAACCTTAACGCAGACTTAGTTTCTTAAACTGAGGTGTTTCGTACAATTGATTTTAAGTTAAGGAAACCTTAAGCCAGACTTTAATTTCAGGCGTGAGTTGAGCAGAAACACCTCCACCAGGGGGTTCACCAGCATGTCTGCACATCAAACTGCTGTAAAATAACTTTTACAGGCACTGAAGACCAGTTCTGTGGCTTTTTAGACTTTATTACATCCAGTTAAGGCCAGAATTATTCAGACTAGTGCTAAAAGTGATCATCTGTCACAAACGGATTGCTGTCTGCGGCACTTGTTTAAAAGAAAATGATACTTGAATGATCAAAAATAAGATTGTTTACTATGCAGATGTGATATTATTCAGTAGATACTGTTAGTTTAAGGTGGAATCCGCAGAAATACAGGAACAAACAGGCAAATCCCTTGAATCTGATGTTACCGAAGGAAACTTGTAACAGGCAGATTCTCAGGCAGCTTCTGAACTGATGAGTTTATCTTTCCTAACTTCCTAACAGTGTTCAGGTTTGTGAGTTTGAGCTGCTTCACACTAACTTGAGCAGGAAAAACCCTCATCTGCTTCCGGCTCTGTCGGCTGTAACGGGCTGAAGTCACATGACCTCGGCTCGGAGGAGGAGGCAGAACCGGCCAAACCTCCGGATGACTCAGAGACATGCAGTCTGGTGGCAGAGGTGCATTCTGGGAAGGCACAAACAAAAATAAATGTCCAAATGCAGAAGCGGTGGTTGCAGCTGCTGATAGCTGTGCCGCAGCGTGGGAATGCAAATCAGAAAAGATGAAGTATTTAAAATAACCAGATTCCTTTCCACAGCGGTTAAATGGAACTAATTACTTTCAATCAGGAACTGCTCTGAAGTACAGTCTTTATGTATTTGAACTTGAGTATCTCCACGTTTCCACTTGTCAAAAATTACAAACACATGTTCAAAATGACTAAACTTGTTTTAAGTTACATGAAATGTATCCAGAATGGCTCAAAGCCTACTCAAGATGACTTAAACATGTCCACAGAGGGTCGAAACTTGTCCAAAATGACGAAAAACTCGACTGACACTTGTTGAAACCAACGCAAACTTGTCCAATGTAATTAAAATGTGTCCCAGAATGTCTTGAAACTTATTCAAGATGAGTACAAGTTATCTAAAATGACTTGAAACCTGTTCAAAACTCCTCCACAATACTTAAAACATGTTTGAAATATCTCAGAAGATGTCCACAATTACTTCAAATTTGTGCAAAACCTTGTCCAGTGACTGAAACTTGTTCAAAGTGACTCAGTCTTGTCCAAAATTACTTAAAACATGTCCTAAACAACCCTGATTTATCCAAAATGACTTGAAATCTGTCCAAAAACACCTTAACCTTTTCTAAATTTATCAAACTTGTTAAAAATTATTCAAAACCTGTCAAAAACAGCTCTAACTTGCCCAAAATACGTCACCTTTGTCTGAAAATATTTGAAACCTGTCCACAATGACTCTGAGGTTGTCGAAAATGACTCAAAACCTGCCCAAACCAACCCAAACTTGTCCAAAGCAACTCAAATCTGTCCCAAAATGTCTCGAAATTTATTTGAGATCACTAAAACTTGTCTAAAATGAATTGAAATCTGTTTAAAACAACTCAACACTCATCCACAATACTCAAAATGTGTTCAAAATGTCTCAAAAGATGTCCACAATTACTTCAAATTTGTCCAAAATAACTCAATCTTGTCTGAAATCCCTTAAAATATGTCCAAAGTCACTCAAAACCTTTTCCAAAAGACTTAAAATCTGTCCAAGACTACCCTATCCTTTTCAAAATTAATCAAGACCTGTCCAAAACAGCTCTAACATGTCCAAAATACTTCAATTTTGTATGAAAATATTTGAAACTTGTCCACAATGACTCTAGGGTTGTCCAAAATGATTCAAATCCTGTCCAAACCAACCCAAACTTGTCCAAAGCAACTCAAATTTGTCCCAAAATGTCTAGAAATGTCTTCAAGATCACTAAAACTTGTCTAAAATGAACTGAAACCTGTTCAAAACAACTTAAAACTCATCCAAAATACTCAAAATGTGTTCAAAATGTCTCAAAAGATGTCCACAATTACTTCAAATTTGTCCAAAATGAGTCAATCTTCTCCAAAATCTCTTAAAATCTTTCCAAAATCACTCAAAACCTTTTCTAAATGACTTTAAATCTGTCCAAGACTACCCTAACGTTTCCAAAATTTATCAAAACCTGTCTAAAATAGCCCTAACTTGTCCAAAATGATTTAAATTTTGGCTTAAATTATTTGAAACCTGTCGGCAATGACTCAAAACATGTCCAAACTGAAACAAACTTGTCCATAGTGACCAAAATTTGTCCAAAATGACTCAAAACCTGAACAAAATGTCTTGAAACTTATCCAAGATCACTGAAACCTGTCAAAATGACTTACAACTTGCCAAAAGTGACATGAAATCTGTCCCAAAATAACCGAAATGTTACCCAAAATGTCTCAAAACTTAAACTTGTCTAAAACACTTAAAATGTGTCTCAAAAAATGTCTTCAATTACTTAAAACTTGTCCAAAATGACTCAATCTTCTCCAAAATCCCTTAAATGTGTCCAAAACAACCTTTTCTAAATTACTTTAAATCTGTCCAAATCTACCCTAACCTTTTCAAAATTAATCAAACTTGTCAAAATAGCTCAAAACCTGTCTAAAATAGCCCTCAGTTGTCCAAAAGGATTTAAATTTTGTCTAAAATTACTTGAGTCATTGACCACAATGACTCAAAGCGTGTCCAAACTGACTCGAACTTGTCCAAAGTGACTAAAATGTCTTGAAACTTGTCCTCAAATAACCTAAATGCGTTCCAAAATGTCTGGATAAGTCAGATTTCATATCATTTTGGACAAGCTTTGAGTTATTTTAGACAAGTTTTAAGTTGTTCTAAACAGGTTCCAAGTTATTCTGGGTAAGTTCAGTCATTTTTGACTAGTTTCTAGTCATTTTGGGCAGGTTTGGAGTCATTTTGGGCAAGTGTTCGGGTTGTTTTAAACAAGTTTAAACCATTTTTGGACAACTTTGACACCTTTTGAGAAAAAAATGTCATTTTGAACAAATTTCAAGTCATTTTAAACAAGTTTCAGCATTTTGGACACATTTCAAGTCATTTAGACAGGTTTTAAGTTGCTCTAGACAGGTTCCAAGTCATTCCAGGTAGGTCCAGTCATTTTTGACAAATTTCAAGTAGTTTAGGACAAGCTTTGGAAAAGATCAGGTCATTTTGGACAAGCTACTAGCCATTTTCTACATGTTTCAAGTCATTTTTGGACAAGTTTTGAGTCATTCTAGGCAAGTCGAGTCATTATGGTCAAGTTTTAAGTTGTTCTACACAAGTTCCAAGTCATTCTGTGTAAGTTCAGTCGCTTTTGACGAGTTTCTAGTCATTTAGGACAAGTTTCTAGCCACATCACGTGGGTCTGGAGCTTTTCTGGGCAACTTTCAAGTTGTTTTAAACTAGTTTAAGCCCTTTTTGAAAACTCTAACAATTTTTGGGAAATAATTTTATTTTGGACAAGTTACTAGCCATTTTGTACATGTTTCAAGTCATTCTGGACAAGTTTTGAGTCTTTTAAAACCAGTATCAAACATTTTGGACAACTTTTTGTCATTTTAGACAGGTTTTAAGTTGTTCTAGACAGGTTCCAAGTCATTAAGGGTCATTTTTGACGTTTTTGAAGTCTCAGTCCTTTGGACACATTTTCAGTCATTTTAGACAGGTTTCAAGTCATCCTGGATAACGCCAGTCATTTTTGACTAATTTCTTGTCATTTCGGGCAGGTTTGGAGCTTTTCTGGGCAAGTTTTCGAGTGCTTGTAAACAAGTTTAAGTTTAGTTTCCAGTCATTTCGTACATGTTTTAACTCATTTTGGACACATTTTGATTCATTTAGGACAAGTTTTGGAAGTGTGTCTAGTCATTTTTTATATGATTTAAGTCATTTTAGACAAGTTTCAAGCCATTACAGGCAAGTTTTGAGCAGTTTTAAACAAGTTTGAGACATTTTGGACAGGTTTCGAGTCATTCTATACAGGTTTGAGACACTTTGGATTTGCAGGACTTTATATTGCAGAGAGAAACGAGGCCACAGTGAGGAACATTGTGGCAGCAGCAGCAGCAAACAGTCAAACTGCTTGGAGTTCAGAGGGTTAAATCACACATTTGGCTTGAAAGTTGCAGCGAAAAAACTGCTGCACCTCGTTCTGGTCATTAATCAGCAAAGAGCTGAGAGGAAACACAGCAAACTTCCTCTTGTTCTTCCTGTTGAAGAAACTTGGTTCCAGCTGCTGCACCAGAAAAACCTCAAGATCCTCAACATTCATCTCAAAGTCAAATTTTCAGTGTTTACATAAAACTGATCACAAACAACTAACAGGAAAAGTTTCTGTTCTTCATTTGGTCTGAAACATAAATTCTCTAGAGGCCAAGTGATTTATTAGTTAATCGAGACAATACTCAGCTTCACTTATGGTCCAATTCAGTATGACTCCACATGGCCAAAAGTATGTGGACAAGAACTTATGGTCCTTCTGGTGCCGGATTGGTTTTCCTCTCTGTTCCAAGTTGTTGTCATTTGACACATTTTAAGACATTTTGGACAAGTTTTGCCTAATTCTGGACACATTTCATGTCATTTTGAGTCATTTTGGACAGATTTCAAGTCATTTAAGACAAATTTTGGACATTTAGCGAGTGACTTTGGACAGGCTTTATCTAATTCTCCATAGGATTTTGTCATTTTGGACAGATTTCAAGTCATTCTAGACAAGTTCTGAATAATTTTGAACAGGTTTCAACATTTCAAGTCATTTTTGGACAAGTTTTGAGTCATTGTGGACAGTTTTCAAGTCATTTAGGACAAATGTGACACATTTTGGACAGGTTACAAGTAATCTTGGACATTTTTTCAGTCATTCTGGACAAGTTCCAAGTCACTTTGGACAGGTTTTACATCACTGTGGACAAAGTCCTATTAAGTCCTTTTGAGTCATCATTTACGAGTTTGATCCTTTTTGTACAGTTTTGAGTCATCTTGGACAGGTTCTTGTCATTTAAGACAAAAGTCTGAGTAAGACAAAAGTCCTAACTAATTTTTTAAAGTTAGGACAAATTTGACACATCTTGGTCCGTTTTAAGTCCTCTTGCAGAGGTTTCTGCCATTTTTGACAAAGTTCGAGTGATTTTGGACAAGTTTTGAGTCATTGTGGACAAATTACAAGTCATTTTGAGTCATTATGGACAGACGTCAAGTCATTTAGGACAAATGTGACACATTTTGGACAGGTAATGAGTAATTTTGGACAGAGTTCAAGTCATTCTAGACAAGTTTTGAATCACTTCGAACAAGTTTGTATCATTTTTGACATATTTCAAGTAATTTTGGACAAGCTTCGAGACACTTTGGACAAGTTTCCAGTCATATGAGAAACATTTGTAATTATTTTGGGAAAGTTTTCTAATTATTTTGGGAAGCTGACACATTTTGGACAGGTAATGAGTAATTTTGGACATAAGTCATTCTGGACAAGTTCCAAGTCATGTTGGACAGGTTTCGTATCATTGTGGACAAATCTCAAGTCCCTTTGAGTCATTATTTGCAGGTTTCAAGTCATTTAGCACAAGTCTCACCCTTTTTGGACCATTTTGAGTCATCTTGGACAATTTGAGTAATTTTGAAGATTTCAAGTCATTCTAGACATGCATTTTCAACATACTTCAGGTCATTTTGAACGACTTTCAAGACACTATGGACAAGTTTCTAATCATGTCAGATACATTTCTAATTATTTTGGGAAGGTTTTCAGTAGTTTTGGAGAAGTTTTGTTATGTAGGACAAGTTTTCTGCCCTTGCAGACAGATTTCAAATCTTCATGAGTATTTATGGACAGGTTTTAAGTAATTTTGGACAATTTCCAGGTCATTTTGGGCAGATTTTGTCTAATTCTGCACAGGATTTTGTCATTTAGGACAGGTTTTGTGTCATCGTGGACAAATTTCAAGTCTTGCTGAATCTTTATGGAAAGGTGTTGAGTAATTTTGGAAAAGTTTCAAGTTATTTATGACAAATTTGACAGATTTTGGACCATTTCAACTCATCTTACAGAGGTTTCTGTCATCCTGGACAATGGTTGAGTAATTTTGGAGGAGTCATTTTGAGTTATGGACAGATCTCAAGTTATTTAGGACAAATGAGACACATTTTGGACAGTTAACAAGTGGTTCTGGACATGTTTTGAGTCATTCAGGACAAATTCTGAGTATTTTTTTGACAAATTTCAAGTCATTCTAGGCAAGTTTGGAATAATTTTGAATAGGTTTGTATCATTTTTGACATTTTTCAAGTCGTTTTGGACACGTTTCAAGATATTGTGGACATGTTTCTAGTCATTTTTAGATAATTTTCTAATCATTTTGGGAAGGTTTTGAACAGTTTTGACAGGTTTCAAGTTATTTAGGACACATTTGGTACCATTTTTAAGTCATCTTGCAGATGTTTCTGTCATTTCACACCAGATTTGAGTGATTTTGGACAGTCTGAGTCATTATGAAAAAATTTGAATTTAGGACAAATGACACACATTTTGGATAGAAAACGAGAACAAATTTTTGACAGGTTTCAAGTCATTCTAGACAAGTTTCAAGACATTTTCTAGTCATGTTAGATACATTTCTAATCATTCGGGGAGGGTTTTTAGTAGTTTTGGACATGTTTTTGTCATTTAGGACAAGTTTTCTGCCATTGTGGACAGATTTCAAGTCTTTCTGAGTCTGTATGGACAATTTTTAAGGAATTTTGGACGTTTCAAGTCATTTCATACAAATTTAGAGTTATTTTAGCCAATTTTTAGATCATTTCAGATAAATTTCAAGCAATTCTGGATACGTTTTGAAAGAGTGTGGACAACTTTTAAGTCATTTTGGATAGGTTTTAGGAAATTTTGTGAAATTTCAAGTCATCTTCTACAAGCTACGAGTCATTTTGTACAAGTTTGACACATTTGGGACAGGTTTCCGTCTTTTCAGAAGTTCAAGCTACTCTGAGCAGAGTTTAAGTAATTTCGGAGAAGTTTTAAGTGATTTTGGACTCATAGGAAAAGAGACACATCGTGTTGAAATAAACCAAAATGATCCTTTAAATGAGTCGAAGGCGTCACAAACGCTCAGCTGGTTTTCTGTGGTGCGTTCACTGACACACAGCAGACGACAAACCACATAACCAAACCTAGAAATAAAAACTGTTTATTAAAATGTCCCAACATGCCGTGTCCTGATACAAACGAGCTCTGATGTGACACAGATAAAACTTCTGCGGCTGTTTGAGCTTTTTAGTACTTTCCATGTCTCAGACTCGCAGTTCTGACACTTAATTCATATTCTGTATGTTTGTGTGAAGGAGAAAAAGCTCAAACAATCCTCTGAATGTTTCCATGGTTTCAAACAAAACATGACAAACATTTTCAGATTTTTTTTCCGTGTGAACTTAAATTCGGAGTCAAATCTTAAAGAAAACTTCAGTTTTGTCTTTTGGTCTCATTTTTGCAAGTTTCAGAAAAACGGCTGCTTCATGTTCAACCTGCTGCGTTTACAGGTTTTTTTTAACCCACAACAGTTTATTTCACCGTCATTTTGTGTGTGAGAGCGGAAGCTGCCGACTATCAGAGCGGACTGAGTGATGGATTAAACTACCAAAATAAGAGCCTGGCGGTAAATAAAGTAAAAGTCTGAACCAGGGCGGTGAGCCGGCAGGACTGTGGAAACGACCGCAGCCTTCAGCAGAACTCCTGCCTGAACAGTCTCCTCCTGGTCTGAAGCTCCACCCGACGGAGGCGGCAGGTGGAGCAGCAATCTTTCCCGGTGCGAGGTCGCCGTCCTCACAGATCATCAGTGACTCTTCTTGGACGAGCCGAAGCCGGAGAAACCCATCACCGCCGCCATCTCGTCGTCCTCCTCAAAGTCCACGTCCTCCTCCGCCCGCCGCTTCCTCTCCTTCTGCTTCTCCTTCTTGTAGGCCTTCGCCTTCTCCTCCTGATGAAACGACAACAACACCGTCACCTGAGGCCCAAACTACGAAGCAAGTCCAACACAGCCGGGCTTTATTTGTGGAAGTCGGATTGGAAAAGACTAATTCCCAGTCATAGAAACATTATAGTCTATCTAAGGGACTTGTTTTTGGGTAAAGTTTAGGTTAGGAGTTTAGCTTAGAAGTGCTGCTGTGATGACTGACGTCAGGTTTCAACTAAAGAAAACCTTTTATATCAAGATGAGTTCATCTAAGTATAGATGTGTGATTATTTATGTAGTTTAATTGGAGTTGAAAGGGTTAAAGTGTCCTGCAAATACTTTGTATACCAGCCATGATAGGAAACTCCTCCCTCACTAGTCTTGTTTCCTTCAGAGGAGTCATAGGAGACGAGACCAGACACATAGTTTCTGCTGAATTCTCTACTCTTTGTTTTACTTCACATACTCAGCACCTTTGACACAAATATTTCTAAAGGATGAAGTTTCTGCATTTTTCTAGTTTGTAGTTTTGCATCAGGAGATAAACATTTCCTTGATTTTCCATCATTTTAAAGTTAAACCCTCTAAGAAAACCATCCTCTGGTTCAAACTGCTAAAATTATGAATGCAAATAATTTCCTAAACTAAAAGTCCCCCACATTAAAAATCGGTTAATTATTGGCTGCAGTGGTTTTTTCCCCATGTGTTGATAAAACCGTTTAACACTTAATATTTCCCACTAAACTGCCTCAGTTTAATTATGAATTTGAAGAACAAAATAAACAGCAAGTTAGTATATTATATATTAAACAGGAAAAAAAATAAAATTTATCAAAAACTGCTCTTCAAAGATCGACCAACGAGCTGCACTCTTCCACAGTAAATAACCTGCAATGTTAGCATTTTTTTCACGGGGGTTTCAAATTAAAATCACTGAAGTTAATCCAGCCGCTCAGACGTCCACAAATCCTGTCGCAGTAACTTCATCAGGTGTTTACTGCTGCCTCTGAAATGGATTTTTATTCTCAGAGCATCATTTTAATCTCGTCATGAGCTTGTAATCAGAGTCCTGCAGCGTCTCTGCCGACACTCAACTTGTGTTAGCATTTAAAACTCTTAGCTTACTGTTAGCATGAGCCTCGGGTAGCTAGCTGAGGTGTGCTTCTTTTATGGACCTTCTGGACCTGTAACTCCACCTCATTAAACAGCGACAGGCTCCGACTACAAGCTAATCTTCTGCCTTATCAGGTTCTGTATTCTTAAAATCAGTAAATTAATTGATAAACAATCATTAATATCTCTAGCTGTGACATTATGGACTTCACTGAACAAACAACACGTTAATGTCACTATCAAACTGAAACATCTGAGTGTTTTCCTGCTACTGAATTATTGAACTTTCCAATGAAACTACAAGCTCAAAGTTTAAGACTGTTACCATTAATTAAAAATAATCAATAGCCTTTAAAAAAATATACAAAAAGGTCTCTATATGATATTCTTTAGACGGCATATTTAAAGGTGAAGTTCATCTCCTATTATTTGTCTTTCTAAAAATCTCTTCCATTTAATATCTTCTCATAATCACTCATTTCAAAGTTGTACAACAAACTCTTCTACTGTGACAGTTTCATGGCTGCTGCATCAGGATCATGAGCTTTCATACAGTTGCCTTCAACTATCATCAGGGGTTTTTTTTTAGCAGAACTTCCTCCACACTATTCTGAAAAACGTCTCCATCCTTACTGTGATATTTCTGAACGATAACAGATTCATCTCCTCTAAGTTACTTTCTTTCTTCGTCTTCCTCACTGCACTACAGAGATGTTGTGTCATTTTAAAAGCTAGAGGTGACTAAACGTTCAGAAACAGGTCGTCCTGGAGACCAGCAGGGGGCGTCGCCTCCCTCCCCACCTCCTCCCGCAGCTCCTTCATGCGCTCCTCGAAGTCGTACTCCTTCTGCTTCTCCTCCAGCTTCTTCTTGTTCACCTCAAAACGCTTCTTCACCTGATCCAGAGACGAGCGCTCGACCCGCATCGACATGCCCAGATTCCTCTGGTCTGCTCACACAAACAACGACAGGTAAACAACAACAAGTAAACACAGACAGGTAAACACGACAGGTAAACACGACAGGCAAACAACAACAAGTAAACACAGACAGGTAAACACAACGACAGGTAAACACGACAGGCAAACAACAAGTAAACAACAAGTAAACACAGACAGGTAAACACAACAACAGATAAACAACAACGACAGATAAACGACAGGTAAACAACGACAGGCAAAGACTATATATTTATGTCCAATTTTTCTTTAAATCTTTGGTTATTTGTAAGATTTCTCAGTATTTTTTTATTATTATTATTATTATTATTATTATTATTATTATTATTATTATTATTATTATTATTATCATTATCATTATTATTATTATTAATAATAATAATAATAATAATAATACTAATAATAATAATCTTTATTATCCCAAAGGGGCGGTTTGTCTCGTAGTCGGCAGTACACTACAGTGGTGCACAATTTTACCAGACTATGAAAACCACACAACAGACAGGAAAAATTATGACGTAAACAATGAAAAAAATAAGACTAAAAAGAATAAAATCCTCCTCAATTTAAGACAAAACAATTATGATGATCAAGTGGAAAAAATAAGAGTAAAATAAATACAATAATATAAATACTATGTTTAGTACACGTCATGAGGAATCTGAGAAGACTCATTTATCTGAATTTGTAATTGGTCCTCTCCAGATTACGACTTTCACAACCAGACGCATCTAATTTTTGACAGAAAAACGAGTAAAAATTCACAAGAACTATAAACACAGAGATGCAATTGAAACTGTTCATTCAGTCAAACCCGGTTTAAACAACATTTATGCTACTGCACGGAATCAGAATCTGTTCTGATGCTGTGACATCTGAGTTTGTTCTTCAAAATAAAATAAAGCTGCAGTGGATGTTATGTGGTTCAAACTCAAATTTCTATGTGTAGCTGAACTCACGTTTCTTGCCATTGATGTGATCCAAGAAGTTGATGGAATCTTTCACCACGCAGTCGCAGACGTTACAGTAATACCTGGAAGGGAGACAGAAGAAATCAGAGGAAGACCACGAGTGATACAAGCATCACGTTTCAAACGGGGCTTAATACATTTTTAAATAAACACTCAGACAGAAAGTCCAGCAGGTTGACCCTTGCTCCATCTAAGGCTCCATGATAATGATGTTCTTCTCAAGCCTCGGCAGAAAACTTTAAATGTAAATTATTGAATCTGTCTTCTATCGGCGAGTTTCATGTTCTGAAACATCTGTATGATCCCATGGATGTCAAAAAAACGCATCAACAGAAAAATTATTTCTACATAAAGAAATAGGAAATGAGTAAATAGAGACTGTCTGTATGAGGAGGAGAAGATTTGGTTTTCAGGTTTCATGATTAAACTTCCTACCCGCCCATCTCCGCCTGAGGAGTGGTCTTGGTGATGACGATGGTCTTCCCCAGTTTGGACTCCAGATCCACCTTGTAGTCTCGGTGACGCAGGAGGTCCCGCTTGACCGGTGGAGCCGTTTTCCCTGAGAGGCAACGGCAAACAGATAAAAGACGATTAAGGAATTAATTAATCATTTCTCAAATTACAAACTGGGTCCACAAGGACTGAAGATGCACGTTTAGTTTAATTCTATCTTTATTTAAATAAGACAAATATCTGAGGAAGAACACGATGAATCGAGTAAAGAGTGAAGGGCAGAAAGTAAATAAAAGTATTTCCTGGCAGTTTGTTCAACACTCGATGTCTAAATCAGGTCAGTGGAAAATAAATTAACTCTTGTGGAGTCGAGTTGTATTTATGACGGATAGTTTTTATCTTCTCACCATCTCTCCTCTCTCGGTCTCTCTCCTCCGCCAGACGTTTCTGAGCGAGGTTTTCGTATTCATCTTTGTCCCACTTCCGACGGAAGTCGTTCTTATTGGACTGGAAGAGACGAAGAAGAAAAGTTCAAAAACCAAACACTTTCAAAACATCGAAACATCCTGACAGTTCATCTGTAACTCCTCTCAAACCTCAGAATGACCCATTAATACTGATTATTTACTGATAGTACCTGATCAGATACTTGTATTCACCTAATATTTGGTTAAATGTGAGACTGAAATAACTGTAGATGTAAATACTGATGGTTCCGATTCTATATATGAAGCTAATCAGCTGAATCTATGGATTCATTTGTATGAACCTTCAAAAGGAAGTAATAACCAGAGCCACCTGTGATGTCATCAAATCTATAGCTATTGGATCATGTCAGTTTGTTAGCCCTTTTTATTAATCATTTTATGTTTTATTTGCTGCAACCGGTGTTGTCATGACACCAAAATCCTGAATTCAATATGACAGTTGCCTAAACAAATTAATACAGATACTAATATGACATCAACACAAAAACTAAGACATCAGGAAAACTAACAGAATAACAGATGAGATAACAAGAAACTTACAATTCCTGTTTTTCATAAAGAACAACCGTAGTGCACATTTTAATCAAACACTTTTACATGAATTCAAGCTGCTTAAACATCTTGTGGTTGACTTCAAATCCAGGGAATCCTGTATCACATGACCAGTCTGTTCCAAATCTTATTAATATCATTACTGCAATGACAAACATTTACTGAACCTTGCATTGATCACACAAAGCCATGTAACCTCCAAATATTCCACCTTGTACTGAAGCTACATGGTTAAAGCTAAACAGTTCTCCAGTACAAATATGAACATAATCTCTTCTGTTTTTCTAACATAGTTTACTTTTAACAAGAGTTTACCCCATATATTTTAAAGAGAGGAACAAATCAGAAGAAATGCAGGCACATGAATGAATGAAATTCCATTAAAAGGCAAAATCCTGCACTTTGTTTAAAAATAATGCTATAATCTAATACCCTGCTTATTCTGTAAATTATCTAATAGTTAATCTTATATTTGCAACAGCTTTTACTCAGTCCACCTTCTTTTCAGGTGTCGGTACTTCTGGTTTTTCCTATCAGCAGAAATGAACAGTGACAAACATGTTACAGCCATGTTTACCATTACTGACTGAATATAACTTGATTATAACTGGTGTTATTGATCTGCATACCTGTAAACACCTGACGTAGGAAACTGTGAACTGTGTTTACAACATGGGTAAGTTGTTCAAAACTTAAACAGCTAACAGTGTTCTTCAAAATCCGATGGTCAAGTTGGAAAAAATCACTTGTCAGATCATAAATAACTAATTTATAGTTATTTATAGGGCACAACGTACTTCCATTATGCATTACATTCATTAACTTGTTTCTGTTTTTGCTACAGTTTCGTTTAAGTGTCGATATATTTAAGCAGGTGTCTAACCAAAGTCATAAGTTTGATATCATGACAGCAGTAGTTCCACTCTCAGTCGGTGTGCTTGACCGTTTTCGCTTTTGTTTTGTTAAAAACCAAACAATTACTGGTGCTAGCGAAGCTCAGGCTAACGAGCGAACATTTAGCACCGTTATTCTGTTTCAGCGCACAAGCACATAGGCACAAACCATAGAGCTTTAGAAAATAATAAAATAAAACTAATAAAACGTCGCTACGTGAGACTTAAAACCGGACATGTTCACTTTGTTGTCAGTTAGCAGGCTAGCTGGCGTTAGCTGCTAGATCTGACGACAGAAACGGCATTTTTAATCACGTAAACTACTTCAAACAGACCCGTTAGCTTCACTGATCAACACACACGTCTGGACAGAAATGAAAGTTACCTCTCATTAACGCTGTTTTATTTTTAACGACAAATTAAAAGGTCTGATCCTCGACTTACCCCGCTGCCGGACGCCATCTTGTTTACTCAGTTAGCGGAAACAGCGCCGCTCTTCAATTCTTCTTCTTCCTTTAGTGGCGGTTAGCAACGAGTTGGCGCAGTACCGCCACCATCTGGTGAAATGTGGATCCGACATTTCCGTATTTATAACTGATTTTAAAAAAATCTTGTCGGTCCAATTAGTTTGTCTGACACACTGAAATATGATTTGTTTAAAGTCATTTCTTGGGCTGCTTTTGCCTCTACTTTTTAGTTTCTTCCTCCCCAAA